>NC_140627.1:34629386-34671886 GCF_057382275.1 Copadichromis virginalis
GGGACGAGGGGGGAGACAGGGGAGGGTGGCCGGGAGGAGGAGGAGGGGCCAGGTGGAGGGGAGAACAGGGGAGAGAGGGGGGAAGGAGGAGGAGGGAGGGGAGAGTTACGGCCGTCTGTGTGTCCGTCCGTTTGGTCTGTCTCGGGACGAGAGAGGGGAGGAGCTTAGGGCTGAGACTCCTCCTTAAGGCCTCAGGGCCACGTAGCCCCACCCACTCTCACAAGAGCATCATCTGTCAGCCGTTGCTGCAGCAACACACCTAGAAAAGGCACACACACACGCAGGTGAAGTTAAGCTGAAAAACATTGACAACTCTATCAGGACCAAAGCATCAAACAGCTGATGTTGAGAAGAAACAGGAAAAACACAAGAAAAAGACGACCACAAACAGCACTGGGAACCAGTCCCACAGTCAAGTCCCTGTTTGGAATTGTTCGTCTGTGTGTGTATTGATCCCGCTTATCAGTTCTGGTTGCACTACAATCAGCTGATTGCAGTTCACGTGTCAGAGGAGGAAAACAGGTCTGCGGCGTGTAAACGGACGTTCCTTTGACTTTTCTAGTTTAAAGTGGAGACTGCATCACACACCGTGCTAATGCTAAGCTAACGAAGAACCCAGCACAGCAGCCACAGCCTGAGCTGAAGGTAGCAAACAGCCAGGCTCAGCTACCTGCTCGTGTTTCTGCAGTAGAACACAATAGAAACTGAAATATCCTTTATTGTCCCTCGCTGTGCAAATAAAGTGTTTTTTCTTTGCTTTGTGCTCACACAACCCGTCAAAAGGGGAGGAAGACCTGCTGCTTCCAAATAGAGCACATTTCATAATGTTGTAAATCCAAACCCATCATGGATTCATGATTTGAATCCTGGGTTGTGTGAAATCCCAGAAACACACCTTAGACAAAGTGAATCTGTGAACTAAGGTGTCGGTCTGTTAGGATATGTTGCGGTGATCCTCGGGTTGGGGGATTTGTGTTCGTACTGGAGGGCAAAATTAAAACCAAGATGGACAAGAAAAGTTCAAAGCCATCAGGTGCTCAGTTTAGAAAAAAGGGAAAAGAAGAGGAAGAGAAACAAAAGATGCAGGTAAGCAGACGTGTGATTGGTTCAGGATGACCTGCCATGATCCAATCAGAATACTTTATAAGGAAATGATGTGGGTTACAGTTGCTCCAACATGAAATGGTAAAAATAGCAACAGTAACAGACTAAACTCCAAACAATATATACAATAATAGAATATTAATTAGTCATTGTCAATTGCTGATTCGTCGTGTTCTCATTGTATGATGAATTATGATGGTTGTTTGGATACTATGCATACTCTCTCTCTTCATGTGTGTGTGTGTGTGTGTGTCGGCGCTGACCACTGCTGACCTGACTGCAACAAAGAGGGGAAATTGCTCCAACATGCACAAATATTTGACCACACAGAGTGCAATTAGTGATGGTGGAGACAATAACCTCAGAATGACAATCAATAAACTCTTCATTTTCACCCCTATAAGAGACACCGAAAAACAAAAAGACGCCACCAAGAAGAAGAAGACCCCCGTGGACAGAGACGAAGCACAAAAGAGACCCACGAAAACATCCACAGAGTGAAACGACTGACAGACTAAAGACTGCCTCAAAGACGCTACGACCAAACAGCCTGAAGAAACCACCATGAACGACTGGAGGAAGCGCATCTGAGACCCGACAAAAACAACAACAAAAAAGACTAAAGTGTGAAAAGGAGCTCACAGAGACTACAAACCACCTGCACCGCCGTCGAGGCGACATAAAACCACCCAGACCCCCCAAAGCCACGCAGGAAAACTGCAGAACAAACACACGAGGCATACCCACATAACAACCAGCAAGAGCCAGGACTAGACATTCAATCGGAAAAGAAATGTCAAAAAGAGCAAAAACAAAAACCTGACAACAAAATTACAAAAAAATAACCTCAAAAGGAATACAAGGTCCCAGAGATTAGTCTGGACCGCTCATCGCATGAAATTAGACTTTAATTATTATGTCACACAGTTAACACTCATAATAATAACAATAACAGTTTCACTCCTTCATGTCGTTACTCTCCAGTTGCAGCCTTGCATCAGTGCTGTAACTGAGTACCGTTACTCCGTTACTCGTGGACCCCCTGGGGCTCCTGTAAACCAGGTCAGGGGCCAAGAACAGGGGACCATCACCCCGTCATCGGGGCGGAACCCCGGGGTCTGGTTAGCGCGGCTCTGCTGGGGGAATATCGGCTCCGGGTACATGCCGATGACCGTGAGCCGAACCGAGCCGAGCCGGGCTGACCGAGGCCGCCGGGCACCCCCGACAGCTTGTTAGCTTGTGGCTAAGCATCCCATTGCTTTTAATGAGGGATGCTTTCCGCCCGTGTACCTGTCGGCCCGGTGGGCGGTGTGTTTGCGGAGGGTTACTCCATGAAAAAAAACACAAACCCCGGTTTGTGTTATGACGGCGGACCGTTACATCACCAGCAGTTCACCTGAGCCGTTAGCTCGCTGCTATAAATAACAAGTCATCCCGTTATTCCGCTCAAGGTCGGCACAATAAACTCAGCCATCTTGCTCGGAGGATGGGAGCCGCTGAGTGACGGCTCTGCCTCCTCCACCGCCTCCCGGGCTCCGGGGGCCCGTGCCGGGCTGCTAGCAGCGAACAGGGCGGCAGTTAGTAGCTAACGGCGGCTAACGGGTTAGCTGCTAGCTGACCCGTTAGCCGCCGTTAATGGTGTCACAAACAACCCACGAACATCAATGATGCTCCCGGTGTCTGTCCCGCCTCCGGCCATCACCCAGGCCAGGGCCGTCCGCACACACCGGACCCCTCACAGGCCCATGCTCAGCAGAACCACCGCAGGCCGTCAACAGCGATCGGAACAGCGGTGCTGACGGCGTGTGGCCGGCCCGAGAGCTCCCGGAGCGGCGAGAGGGGGGCGACACACGGCGGGATGCTGCGGGACGGAGTCGGACACACGTCCCGCTCTCTCCGGCCCGGCGCAGTGCTTACCTTGTCGGTTGACGGGGTGAGGCGGCTCCTGTGGCTGCAGCGGGCCGGCGAACGGCTCTGTGTTCGGTGTATCGACCCAGTATTATCGTCGAACACAGCGGAACGAAGCGGGAATCTAACCGCGCGGAGCGGGCATCGCAGGCTCCGGCACTGAGCCGCACATCTGCCTGGATCGGTGTCCGGTCTCCGTTATTAAAACATAATAATAATAACGAGGACTGCGCGCGCACACGCCCGTGAGCGGCGGGCATTCATAAATAACAGCTACGGTGCCAGCGGAGGAGGGGCGGGGCTTCAGCGCATCACCGGCACCTGCCGTTTATTTACGTCTGATCCTTTGATCCGGTCCGCAGTGCCGCCGCTCAGCACAGCCGAACCTGCCGCACGAACCCGGGGCGAATCTCCGAGAACGCTGCCACGCGGGGCATGACGGGAGCTGGAGTCCGCGGAGGCTTGTTTACCGCCACAGCTCGCGTTAAAGGGCAAACCCGCAGAAACTGCGCGGACCGGGCCCGACCGGAGGAACCTCGGAGAACCGTGCAGACACCGGGACATTAAAAATAACGAAAAATGAGTAGAAATGGTGAAGAGAAAAGAGTAGAGACTAAAAAGAAATAAAAATACGTGGTTGAAACTAAAAATTGATTCTATTAATATTACATTTTTGAAATCTGAATATTTTAAAAACAAAGAGGAAGCAAAAAGACTTTGTTAAATAAACTGTACAGTGAAAATAAATTTGACAGACTAAAAGAAAACTGTTAGAGTTAAAATCTAGTTTAGAAATAAGGAGTTCATCTTTAGGGTTTACTTTTTTTTTTTCTTTTTAAAAAAAAAAAAAAAAACAAAAAAAAAAACACACGTAAAACCTGATAAAATGCGTGGATAGTCAGACCGAGTAAAAATCATTTATGGATTAAAAATAAATTAAATTTTATTCAAAGCTGCATTTTAGAAGCAAGAAGTAGATTTAAACGAGCCGCTTCATCTTATTCTGCACATTTAAGGATTTTCTGTGAAAACAAACAACCCAGATGTTCTGATGGGACAGAGAAGATCAACTCGTGTTTGGAGTCCAGGTTCTTACAGCTGCACACCCTCAGTGAACACCTCTGCATGTCCAACACTTTTATGGAGGGTAGAAGAAGAACGAGTCGGCCTGTGGATCAGTAACACTTTATTTACGCCTTTATTAATCACATGGTTCAGCTTTGCTCTTGACAGTCAAGCAGCAAAAAAAGTAGGAAGAGTAAAAAGAAAACTCAAACACAAAGATGGCCGCTCCCCTCCACTCAGCAGGGGGTCGTTTTTGAGAAAAAACATGGCGGTGCGGGGGGGGAGGAGCCCGAGCCAGACAGCAGAGCACGAAGGTGAAGGTGGAGCAAAGACAACAAAGTGACACCAAAGTGAGTCGATACAGAAATGAGTGCAGAACAGGTGAGCAGTGCTTCATGAGGTCGAACGTTCAGGTGCATCCGAGTGTTCAGCTGTCCGCCCTGACGACGCGTTCACGAGCAGCCGGGAAACCTCAGCACCTGGGAGGGGGGGTGGCGGCCAATCGGATCCCTGCTGTCGTTCAGTTAATCTTCAGACACATTTAAAAAGACACGATGAGGAAACAAGGGCGAGGACTGCGTCGGGTGGTCAGTACGGGTTCCACAGGAGCTGGTCGGAGAACACAGGGACCTGCTGGTCATCAGAGTCTGCACGGAGAAACAAGATGGCGGTGAGCCGACAAACAGGAAGTGAGCACATGTCACAGAACAAGACCCCGATCGCCTGCCTCAGCAGGTTTGATGTAACCACAGCAGTCCTCATGTGACCTCATGTCCCCACAGTCTGTACTTCAGGACTGCTTCAACTTTTTTATTCCAGTAAAAAGTACTCTGAGTAAGAGTGGCTCCTATTTGTGTGCAAAGCCAAACGAACCGTGCAAGTAAAACAAACACCTGCAAATTCTACTTCAGTACAAATACTTAGTTACTTCCCACCTCTGGATCTGACCAAGCCCCGCCCCAAACCAGCCAGCAGGCTCGCCCTCAGGAGTCGCCCCCTGCTGGCTGAGTTACCTCACCTTGGCCGTGGTCCGTTTCCATCAGGAGGTGGAGCCAGTCGGTCATGCTGTCATCGGTGGTCAGCTGACTGCTGAGTGAGTAGTTCAGGCCTGGAGGAGAGCGAAGTGCCCGGCGGCTCGCCTCCAGCTGCAGAGAAACAAACAGGAATAAATAAGGTCACCGATCAGCTGATGTTGTGTTTCACAGAGGACGTTAAATAAAGTTAACGCATCTTTAATGAGCCGAAGAATTTGATTGGTGACTGATTACCGGCGACACGGGGACGGCCCAGGCTCCAGGCAGCGCTGAGGGCGTGGCGGCCAGCAGAGGAGACACAGAGGAGACTTTAGAGGATGCTGGAGTCTCCTTCTCTCTCTGCTCGTCTCCAACATTCTCAAAGAGGTCAGAGGTCATCTTCTCCAGCTGACTCTGCCTAAAGAGAGAAAACACTGATGACGTCACAGAAAGGCCTCAGCTGACGAGGATCAGTTTCTGGATAAATGTCAACTGGCGCTGGGTTCCACCTACAGCTGCTCCACGGGGTCCGGCGTGTCGGCGGCATCCGGCTGGGCGCCGGTCGGAGGGTCCCACAGGTGCAGCGCTCGCCTCCACAGACGCACCTGCATGTCCCAGGAGCGCCGGCTGTACTTCCTGTACTTGTTAGGAGTGGAGGGGTGGAGCTTAGGATCCCTCAGGTGTCTGAGGAGGAGGAGAGAAACCAGAGAGGCGTGTCAGCGTCGACGTTTGAGGAACCGTCGTCCGATTCTCGGCGTCATGCTCCGAGTTCTTACTTGGGGACTTGCTGGATGTAGTTCTGGTATCCGCTGGTGTTCTTGCCGTACTGGATCTGTTTCTGCCGCCGTTTCAGAACCGCGGCGTTGGTCTCCGTGTTGGTCGGGTCCGGCAGGCGGGGGTAACAGCGGCTGATGTGGGGCCTTCACAGAGCGACAAATTACACAGGGAACACAGAAACCCAGTGAAGAAGAGGCTCCAGCAGCGTGCAGTGCTGCAGGCAACGCCACAGGCCAACACAGCTCAGGGGCGTGGCCTACTGCCACCTGATGCAGGTTATGCACAGAGCAGGTCAGAACCTCTGAATGTCCCTCGTACTCACCTCCTGCTGTCCACGTCATCCGTCCCCACGGCCACGCTGCTCGTGGACACTTTGAGGATGCAGCGCTCCAGGATGGAGGACCTGAGGAAGAACAGCTGCATGAACACCTGCTGTGGCGACCTTCAGGTTTCAGTCCACGTTTACTGGTCCGCGCAGGATTAGCTGATCCTGATAACGGCTCGTTAGCCTGGATTAAAGAAGCCAAATACCTGCGTGGTTTGCTGCTGATGACTCGCTCTTGTCCTCGCATGCCGCCGGCGCCACGAGGAGACGGGATAGGAGAGACGTTACTGCAAAGAAGAGAAAGGCGTCAGGAGAAACCACGGCCTGCAGAGGGCGCCGTCTCTGCCACGCTACACTGACCCCACCCCTCTGCAGGAGAATTTCATACCTGACCAGGCTGTCGTACACGGAGCTGCAGCCGGGGAGCAGCCACGGCTCGGGGGCGGAGCATCCCGAGGCGGTGGTGGTCAGCACCGGGTCAGAAAGGCTGTTCCACATGGTCGCCGACCAGCCCTTCGTGCAGACACACGACCACGGGCTGAAGAGGAAGCTGCAAGCAGACACACCCGGTTTAGAGAGTCCAGGTGAGACTGACGAGCTCACCTCAGGTCACTGAGCGATTCAGAGCCCTCGAAGGGTCGTTGACCCCCCTCCCCTCGTCAGAGTCGTTGTGATGATGATGGGGGGGTTAAGCACTCAGGATTCACACCTGGACTCATCCAGGCCAACGAGTCCCGGGAGACCCCCTCCCCCCTGCTTTCAGCCCAGGTTTCTGTTTGTGGACGAGCACCATGTAGAAACTACATCATTTCCTGTTTCTGTCGCTACGCGAGCGGCCACACGTCTGTCAGTCTCATCCTGAGACGTCAGCACCCCAGTCTCAGCATGCAGATGTTACAGATGTTTTCAGTGGACTGATGGAACAGCTCATATCAATAAACTATACAAAGCTCGACCACACGTCCCGAGTGTGTCCCTGCTCACCTGCAAGCTCAGCCTCGTCACGAGTCTCATTTCTGGACATCACGAGGTCACAGCTCAGGTCCTTCGTCACTGACTCACAGGTTCGAGCTGCTGCTTTCAGAGTTTAAGTGTTAAAGATACACGTGTGCTTAAAGTCAGTGCAGAGGTTCCAGTCTGAGGCGGCGTGCGCCAAACACTCACTGCTCGTATTTAAACTGACAAAAATAAGCTGTTGGTCTATAATATGTGTGACGTTTCCTCATGAATGGCATCCAGTCATGTTGAGCCACAAACAGCACTCCTGTAACAGGCTGGAAGCACCAATCAGTGTTTGGCAGCGTCTTGAGTTCACCTTTATCTGTCCAGTTAAAAAAAAAAAAAAAGTCTTCTTTAAGAGTAACCTGGCCGCCAGGACCGTGTTCACCGACACACGTAGAGACATTACACAAACACCAAAAACATTGGAAATCAGTTTTTGGCACAACACCGGGAGCCTGGCAGCAAGACCCGGGCCGCTGCAGGTACAGAGAACACAGGTGAGTCCGCGAACTCATACCGAGAGCTGACGTCACGAAGCGCAGACCCAGCGCGTGTTTAAAGAGAACAAACAGCCGGAAACCACACGAGACGAAGCCGCCCGAGAACCTGTCCGCGGTTCGGCTTTGTTCCGTCTCACAGACATCAGCTGCTTCGGCCCGCTCAACTTTACAAAGACGCCAAACAAACGGAACACGAACAGGTGCAGCCTGAGCTAAGAATCCCAGCTGTGATTGGCTGAGCTCAGCTGCAGGTGAGGACAGACACGTACCTGGAGGACAGCGGCGGGCTCTGCTCTGCCGGTTCCACTCTGCTCGCGGACATCTTCGGACTCACAGAACACGTCGGTCCGCACTCACAGCCTTTAATGAGCGGCACCTGGAGCGGAGGGGGCGGGGCCGCGATGAGGGCGGGGCCTCACCTTAGCGCTCCACACCTAGCCCTGGAAAAAGAGCCATGTGTCAGGTCAAACACAAATGCAAGAAGAATCATGCCACTGTGCGATGTGTTCACTGCTACAGACACACATGTGGTAAATGCAGACGACAGATACCATGGCAGTGCCAGGATTGTGAGTGATTGCTGAAAATGTTGAAATGTACTCACTCACTTTTTATTATTATTTGTAAATATGTGTACAAATGGTTGGTTTTTTATACTGTTTTTATCAATAAATCTCAGCAACAAAGGACATACACCCATGTGTGTTGATTTCTCCCTAAGATGGCAAACTGAAACACTCCAAGTTGGTGACTTTTGGAGATTTATTTCCCTGGATGATTGAGAATGCATCAAGACGAACACAAAAGGAAGTTCACAGCTTTTAGCAGCTCCCCCACCCCCTCATTCACACACCCCCACTCCCCTCCAGAATTCCCAGGTAACAACCTAATTTACATATGAATGACTAGCCAATTTAGCTTCCACTTGGCTGAAGCTAAAGCTTAGCTAAAAGCCTACCAGCCATTTGGCTGGAAGGCGGGTTTTAAAGGTAGAAAGGTAGAAGGCTGGGCACTGCTGCTCTCGGGGGACTCTAAGTGTTAAAATCAACCTGGTTACGCTCCAGCTGGTCCCTGATTTGTTTTATTTTAAAATTCCGTTGATAAACAGTTTTTTATTTCAGGAATTACATTAAATTTATTGCTCTAAACAATAAATAAAGTCAGAAACATATTTACAGCTGATTCTAACATCAGTGCTGCAGTCAGGCCTGTTTCTCCTGTTTCATCTTATTCAGAATATCATAGCGAGCCAGTTTCCTCATCCTATCACTGATACAGTCAAACAGTATTTAATCATCCATATTTATCACATTAGACATTTGCGTCTTCAGCACCGCACAGACAGAAGAGCTGCTCAGATCCCCCACACCAGCAGGGGGGCCGGGAGCAGCTGAGTCCCACAGACAGGCTGATAAATGGATGTTGGTTGTGTGAGTGTGGACTGTGAGGTATGATAAATCTGTCATCACTCTGATATCACAACAGGTTTAATCAGTCACCAAATCTGTGCTAACGCCAATCTGACACAAGCCACTAACATCGGTGCTGCTGCGGTGGGTAACGAGGGCTCTGTGGGCTTTTGTCTCAATCTGACTTCAATACTTTCTCCAACCCATCAAAAACTCTTGAAAGAGCTCATTGATGATCTGCAGAGGAACGGTGTATTTGACGTTTCAGGCTTCAGAGCTCATCCCAGTACAGAAACAACGTGAAGCTCATAAAGGATCTTCTTATGTTCTAACTTTCTGCTTCTTAATTCAGATCAAACTGAGGTTATTGTACTCGGCCCTGAAAAGCTTAGAAATATGGTATCTAAGCAGATTCTTACTCTGGATGGCATTACCTTGGCCTCCAGTAACGCTGTGAGGAACCTTGGAGTCATTTTTGACCAGGACATGTCCTTCAACGCACATATTAAACAAATATGTAAGACTGCTTTCTTCCATTTGTGCAACATCTCTAAAGTTAGAAATATCCTGTCTCAGAGTGACGCTGAAAAACTAGTTCATGCATTTATTACTTCCAGGCTGGACGACTGTGATTCATTATTATCAGGATGTCCTAAAAACTCCCTGAAAAGCCTTCAGCTGATCCAAAATGCTGCAGCAAGAGTCCTGACAGGGAAACTTCCCACCCAGCGCTCAGCAGTCCTGACAGATCCTGACGCTGAGCTCAGAGCTCGCTGCCGTCAGTGCTGCAGGTTCGTCGTGCAGACGTGAAGGTCGGTAAACCTGCTGAGACTGAAGCAGCGATGGGTTTGATAAAGGGCCTCCTAGCCTCACCTCCTCTTCTCCTGCAGGTGGCGCTCTTTCTATCTCTGTTGAAAAAATGACGCTACAGCGGTTGCCGTCATTTCCGGTCACAAGTAAACAAGATGGCGTCAGGCAGCGGGGTGAGTTTCTGAGCGTTTCTTCTTCTTTAGAGTAAAAACATGAAAGCTCGGCGGTGTGAGCAGGGCGTGTTTCACTCTCGGGATTTGTCGTAGTCGCGGTTGTTACCGGCTCCGGTTCAAGCCGGCTCTCCGTCTTTAGACAGCTGTTTGCAGCGCGCTTAGCTAGCAGCAGCTAGCATGCTAACCGTGACCCTGTTCAGCGTTTCCGGTTTCATTTCAGACGTTTTCTAAACGTTATGCCAGTGCTCGTTAACCCACTCTCTGCTGCTTGGCACTTCGTGTTTGTTCTTGTCCCTCCTGCAGCTCGGAAGCAGATTAGCTGATCAGTGTTAGCCTGTTAGCGCAAGCGGTGTGACTTCCGGTCTGTCAAAATAAAAGCTTCACCTCAAAACAAGGAACTCAGCTCAGGCTCGAATTAAAATGTTTTTTATTTCAGATATAAAGACTTGCTGCTTTTCTGACTTTAAGATGATCTGTATTTTAGTGATAAGCCACATGTTTGATTTGTAGAGAGAGGAGGCAGCAGGTGGAGGTAAAAGTTAGACGTCTTTATTTTCAGAATCACGTTTATTGACCGTGTGTATGCACAAACACATTCAAGGAGTTTGGTTCCGGTTGACCCTCAAGCACAGCAACGTAAATCACAACAATATGTAAACGACACACACACACACACACACACACACACACACACGTATATATCTGTCTATGTATATATGTGTAATTATATGTATATACATCCGTAAATACCCAGTCTAAATCTTATATACATAAAATAGAGGATGACAGAAGTTTAGCAGTTAAAAATAAAAGCTGAAGCTCAGACCGTGTTTTAACCTCTGAATGGGGACTTATCAATAATACCAGAAATGATTAATGATTTCATGTCACTGAATCAACGTTTCTGTGGATTGTGATTTCCACTCTGTGATCAGCTCTGACAGGAAGCGCGGTAACGGCAGCGTCTCTCTTTTCTCTTCCAGTCGAGTAAAAACGACTTCAGGCGGAAATGGGACAAAGACGAGTACGAGAACCTCGCCCAGAAACGTCTGGTGGAGGAGAGGGAGCGCGAGCGGCGAGATGGTAAGAACATCAGCCGCTCAGAGGGAGGAGCTTAGGCTTTCACTTTCTGTATTAACCTGTCACATGTTGGCACCTTCAGGAAAAACTGCGCCGCCGGTCAAGCGGGACCTCCTGCGTCACCGGGACTACAAGGTGGACCTGGAGTCCAAGCTGGGGAAGACCATCGTCATCACCAAGACCACACCGCAGGCCGAGATGGGCGGGTAAGACCAGGTTCACACGCCATCGTCTCTTCAAGTTGTCGTGCAGACTGAGAACAAAACAAAAGCTGAACGAAAGCAACCGCTGACGTGACGTGTGATGTCACAAGTCAGCTGCAGCTGCTTTACAGGTGAAAATATGGCGTGATGAAGGCTCACTCACTGACAAGGAGGTCAGTGTCAGGACAAGCTCCGCCCACACTGTCAGCTGAAGTCAGTAGAGCTCTGTTCTCTCACACAAACGTATCTGATGACCTCGCTCAAAGTTTGGGCTGCTCAGCTGCTGCCGCCATTCTCCTTATATAGGCGGAGCAAGGACATACAGGTGACCTTTTTTCTTCCTTTGGTGTTTCAGGTATTACTGTAACGTGTGCGACTGTGTGGTCAAAGACTCCATCAACTTCCTGGATCACATCAACGGCAAAAAACGTGAGTTCACAGCCTAAAACACCTGATCAGAGAGGAGGCTTTTATTTTGAAAATCATGTCACACACATCATTGCTGATGTTCTTCAGTGTGAACAGCAGGTGGTGTGTGTGTGTGAGCAGATCAGAGGAACCTGGGCATGTCGATGCGGGTGGAGCGCTCGTCTCTTGATCAGGTGAAGAAGAGATTCGAGGTGAACAAGAAGAAGTTGGAGGAGAAACAGAAGGAGTACGACTTCGAGGAGCGCATGAAGGAGCTGCGGGAGGAGGTGAGGAGGAGTTTTATGGATCTCGTGAGGCTTTCGGGATGAGCGCGTTCCTCACGGGTGTCTGTGCTGCGTGTCTTTAGGAGGAGAAGGCGAAGGCGTACAAGAAGGAGAAGCAGAAGGAGCGGAAGCGACGGGCGGAGGAGGACGTGGACTTCGAGGAGGACGAAGAGATGGCGGCAGTGATGGGCTTCTCTGGCTTCGGCTCGTCCAAGAAGAGCCACTGAAGCTCCGCCTCTCTCAGGCAGGAAGCAGGTTTCTACCCCGCCCTCTCTACATCAGGCGGAGGTTCGGACTTAGGCGGAGTAGCATCGGCGCTCGTCTTGGACTCTTACTTTGTTATTCACAGCCAGACTTTTATTATGTTAGTCCATTCAGATGTAATGGACTAAAACGTAAAACTTTATTTAAAGCACAGCTCAGACAGTCTGTATCAGCCCCTAGGCATGCTGGGAAATTCAAATTGTAATAAACAGTTTTTGTTTTTTTAAATTTCTGATTGTTGTTTGTGTCAGTGAACGCACCACAGAACCCAGGCTGTTTGTTCCAGACATCAGCGTGACGCTTGCCTTTCAAGAGTGACACTCATTCAAGGTCAGAGGTCATCTTGCAGGAGCTTTCCTCTCCTCAGGAACTTTCTGCAGGAGGGGGAGATACAGGAGAGGTGGAGGAAGATCTCAGCCTGGGCATCTATTGTCTCATGTAGTCTGGAAGATGAGTGGATGGTGGGGTGGGTGCAGTTTTCTCTGTGGTGGGGTTGGGTGGACTGTCCCGGGCTCTGTGGGGCCGGGAGGCGCTGCTGCACTGGGCCCCGGTCCGGATGGGCCTGGGCCCCCTTTCCCTGGCGGGTCGCGGAGTATGGGGGTGCTTACTGGGGTCAGCGGGGGAGCTGGCCCCAGGGAGGGGTCACTTGCCCCTCCCTTCCTTCCCTCCCCATCTCCAGCTGCCTCCCTCTTCCCGCTCCACCACAACCACCCACACATGCAGGGCCTTGGAGTAGGGGTATGTCACCAGGGTGCAGAGAACACATGCAATTGCACCTTAGAACACACATGCATCAACACTACAATGAGCGGGTGGAGGGAGGTTTGGAGTCTTCTCTCACCCCCGTTCTCTGCGGCCTGCTGGAGCGGGGGGGGCTAGGAGGAGTTGGCCGTCCGACTGCAGTCTGGAGTGTGGGGCCTCCCTGCTGCTGCGGAGTCGGGGCGGTCTGCTCCTCCTAAAGGGTAACACCACCTGGGTCTGGGTGCAGTTCCCCCCTCCAGGGGCAAGGGTACCTAGACCCGGTTTGTAGAGTACGCTTGGGGAGTGTGATCGTGTGTACAGCGTCTCTTTATGTCTGTCTCCACGTTGGTTGAGTGTGGAGTGCATATGAGAGCATGAGGGTGGGAATGGATGTTTGTATCTGTGTGTGCCTGTATGTCTGTGTCTATATGTCAGGTTGGGTGTCAGGCGCCACCTCTCTGGGGACATCTCAGGCCCTCCAAGGTTTGGAGGCCTATCTCCCCCCACCACCACTTCCCCTGCCAGTGGCGGACCCCCTCAGACATCGGTGCGTTGGTGGTTCTTTGTGTCCGGGGATGGGCGTCCAGGTACACACCGGCTCACTCCTTGGCGGCCGCTTATCGGGGCTCGCTCGGGCCACTTCGGAGGTGGGGTGCCCCCGGCCTCTCGGCCTGGGGCTCGGTCACTCAGGCACAGCTGGCTGCCGGCGGAGCTCACGGGCGCGTCACTGCAACTCCCCCTGGCTTCTGCTCCGCGGCTGCTGAGTGAGCCCTCATCTGGGACTCTCCTCAGCTCTTTCCGGGACAGTGGCGCAGCTGCCCCTCTGTTGGTCTTCCTTGGTCTCTTGTGTTCTGGGGGCCTCTGGATGTCTGGAGTTTTGATCTCCTCCATACCTGCTTCATGCCCTGGAGGATGGGGCTGTGGCCCCCCCACACCCTCTAGCAGATCATTACATGAAGGAACCTTTTAAAAACAAGCGCGTCCATGCTCACAGGTGTGCACACGGGTGATCACACCCACAAACTACACCCTTTTTGGCTCCTACCTCAAAGCACACTGTGTTCTGTTGATCTTATGTGCTGCACAATAATGTTTAACATTTAGTATTTACTGTCATATTCCCATATATCATTGTGATGTTGTTTATTCTATTACTCTTGTTCTCTTCTGCTTGTTTTCTTTTTTCTTTCTCAGCAGGTGATCCAGGTGATTGATATATGCATTTTTTTTTTCTCTGCCCGTTCTGTTGGTTTTTGGTTTTTGCCCTTCTCCCCCGTCCCCCCGCTGTTTTTCCCCTCTTTCTTTTCCCCAGTCAAGTCTGTCCCGTATCTAACAAGTGAAAATAAAAAATAAAATAAACAATAAAAGGTGAATCAAATACACCAATAAGGCAAAGCTGGGATGGTCCATTTGGTAAAGTAAATCCGTTGGGCATCTTTCTTTGCCTTTAGACAACAATTCTGATGCAAAAGAGCCAAACGGGACAGGCAAAAAAAAAAAAAACATAATTACTCAGTAATAATCCGATCGCCCTGAGTCACTCACACAGGCCCGATCAGCCAGCAGCTGTTACTGTTTCTCCTCCTCCTCTGAGTTCTGCTGTCCATACACTGATCGCTTATTGTCATTGGTCTAATGCTGCTGGCTCCGCCCCATTCATGTGAACGTGCAGGTTAAACTCTGTGAGCTGAGCTCACCTCGCCTTCATCAGAAACGACTCCTCATCGTACAGGAAGTGCTGCAACCATCCCAACATCCAATCACAGGACAGAGGTTATCCTTTCACCTCTCTCTGTGTGTGTGTGTGTGTGTGTGTGTGTGTGTGTGTGTGTGTGTGTGTGTGTGTGTCAGCAATCAGCCAATAGCATTAATAGAAAGATCACTTGTTTAAAACAGTCGACCTCGATCAGAGTCAGCAGACATGAAGATCGTTCAGAGAAAACCAGCTGCATCCCTGCTGCTCGCTCAGGTGTGCAAACGTTTTTCACACCTGTGGGGTCGGTCAGTCTGACCCAACAGGTGCAGTTACAGGGCTGACACACTAGAGGGCGCCACGCAGAGCTGTGGGTCCGTCAGCCTCCTGCAGATTTGAGCTCTTCTACAATGTTTGTGGAAGTGTGTGAAGAAGATGCAGCAGGAAGCGAGTTTCTCACTTCATCATAAAGAGAGCGCGACCAGAGTGGCTGTAGGTGGAGCAGCTCACCTACTAATAAGAGGGCTGGTGGTTTGATCCCCACCTGCTTTTATTTGACTCGTGTTTCTGACGTGAATCCACAAAACAAACAGATTCCAGATTCCCTCGTACGTCTGCCTCTCTCACCTGAGTCTGCAGCAGAGTCAGTGTGAGGTCAGGTGACCCACGGAGACGACTTCAGGTTACTGAGGAAGCCTTCAGCGCCGCGCTGAGGCTCGTGTCAGCAGCTCGGATCGAGAAGTCGCTGCAGAAACGTACATTTTTACTTCCACATCGTCAAAACTGGAATTAGAGATTGAGTCAGCAGGAGCGCTGAAAGATTTCTGCAGCGCCATCAAAACAGGAATGCCGAGGCCGCTGATCACACAGAATACCGGCCCTCAGTGTAAACTGAAACAGCCACGTCTCCTGTCAAACAGCCATGAGGTCAAAGGTTAAGTTAGTGGGACTGAAGGATCCACGCATTGGACAGAGAAACAGAGGCTCCACCGCGAGTCGGCCGCATGGACTCAGGTGACCTCATGGTGGCCATGTCCACCTCCTGTATACTAACTACGTGTCCACATACTTTTGGTACATTTTTCTTTTTTGTTTTCATCACTCGCTCCGACTGATCGTGACCTCAGTACTGATTATTATTTATTAACCATTAACCGGGTTTAAAATTAAAACCTGAGCTCATTTTCTGGACTGTGGTTTTTCTCAGGTCGCCTGTGTCAGACCTCATGCACCGTTTTCTTTTCTTGGCACTGCGGTTGAAACTGAGTTTGATCAACAGGAAGTAGAACAGGAAGTGTGGTTTGTTTCCTCTCAGTGCTGCTGATTAATGACCAGAACAAAAAGCAGCTGGTTCATGCTCGCTGCAGGCGCCACATCGCACGTACCAACCAAAAACACAACATCTGCAACTAAACATAACATCTGCAACCAAACACAACATCTGCAACTAAACACAACATCTGCAACTAAACACAACATCTGCAACCAAACATAAAACTGCAACCAAACACGACATCTGCAACCAAAAACACGACATCTGCAACTAAACATCTGCAACTAAACATAACATCTGCAACCAAACATAACATCTGCAACCAAAAACACAACATCTGCAACTAAACACAACATCTGCAACCAAAAACACAACATCTGCAACTAAACAACATCTGCAACCAAAAACAACATCTGCAACCAAAAACACAACATCTGCAACCAAAAACACAACATCTGCAACCAAAAACACAACATCTGCAACTAAACACAACATCTGCAACTAAACATAAAACTGCAACCAAACACGACATCTGCAACCAAAAACACGACATCTGCAACCAAAAACACGACATCTGCAACCAAAAACACGACATCTGCAACCAAAAACACGACATCTGCAACCAAAAACACAATATCTGCAACTAAACATAACATCTGCAACTAAACATAACATCTGCAACCAAAAACAACATCTGCAACCAAAAACAACATCTGCAACCAAAAACACGACATCTGCAACCAAAAACACGACATCTGCAACTAAACACAACATCTGCAACCAAAAACACAATATCTGCAACTAAACATAACATCTGCAACCAAAAACAACATCTGCAACCAAAAACAACATCTGCAACCAAAAACAACATCTGCAACCAAAAACACAACATCTGCAACTAAACACAACATCTGCAACCAAACACGACATCTGCAACTAAACACAACATCTGCAACCAAACATAAAACTGCAACCAAACACGACATCTGCAACTAAACACAGCAACATGTGTTTGCAGATGTTGTGTTTTGGTGTTTTTGTTTGTTTGTGACTCATTTGTCATTTTTTAAAAATAAAGTAATTAAACAAACAAATAAACGCTGTTGCTTCCTGAAATGGTCCAATCAGGAGCCAGAAGGCTGTAATGGAGGCGGGGTTTTGTTTTTCACGCTGCAGCGAGCCGTTACCGTCAGCTGCCACCGCCTCGTTTACATGTCTGCTCTCCCATCATGCACCTCTGCCATGGTGCTGCATGCTCCTGAGTCACTGAGCCATGTGACCTCAGGGAAGGAGGAGGTAGCAGACGAGGGGCTTTCCTGAGCTAAACTTAGTGTGAAGAAGTGAAACATGAGCGCATCCATCACTCCATCCTTCTCTCCAGTTTGTATGGAGACACATTAGTGCCAAAGCATCCATGAGTCCAATGATCTGAGTTTAAACGACTCAGGTGAGACTTCAAAGTGGGACGATGTGTTTCTGAGTTTATCGTTTCGTTTAAAACTGACGTTTTAAAACATCATCCGTGTCATCGCAGCGGCTCGCCCTCTGTGTTTGCTCTTTCATATAAAATCAAATGTTGGGCCTGTGATAAATAAGCTCTTATAATAGAATAGAATAGAATAGAATTCAACTTTATTGTCATTGCACATGCACAGGTACAGGGCAACGAAATGCAGTTTGCATCCATCCAGAAGTGCTTTAGTGATATAGATATATTACAATATATATTAGCAATAATATAGATATGTGAGTATATTACAGAAATGGGTCTATTATGGTATGTTATAATGTACACGGTATGAAGTATGTTGTGAATATTCTATAACTATAAGTATGTACAGGCTGTAGTGAGTACAAGCTATGTACAGGATATGAACAGGATATAAATATGAAAAACTATACAGAATATGAAATAAATAACTTTACAGAATCTGGGATATACAGCTATACAGAAATGGGAACTATGCAAGTTGTAAACAGTTGTAGGATTAAAGATTATCGAATGTACAGAATGATTATTTACACAGAGCTATACAGTACTGCAGTTAAGATAAGTGAGGGTGTAGATAGTTTCTACAGAGGCTATATAAAGTGCTAGTGGTTGTGAGTGGTGGTTCACTCCATGTTATTATTGTGTTTGAGGGTACAGTTGTCCATTGTGGGTGTGTGTATGTTCAGTCCATGTGTTAACGTGGGTCAGATGTCAGGAGGCAGAGTTCAGGAGTCTGACAGCTGTGGGGAAGAAGCTGTTCCGGTACCTGGTGGTCTTAGTCCGGAGGCTCCTGTAGCGCCTCCCAGAGGGCAGGAGGGTGAAGAGTCCATGTGATGGGTGACTGGGGTCTTTGATGATTTTCCCAGCCCTTTTCAGACACCGCTTCCTGTAGATGTCTTTTATGGCAGGAAGTGGTGCTCCGGCGATGCGCTGGGCAGTTTTCACGACCCTCTGCAACGCCTTCCGGTCCGAGGCAGAGCAGTTCCCGTACCAGACTGTTATACAGTTGGTCAGGATGCTCTCGATGGTGCAACGATAGAAGTTCACCAGGATGTCTGAGGACAGGTGGTTCTTCCTCAGAGTCCTCAAGAAGAAGAGGCGCTGGTGAGCCTTCTTGACCAGCTTGGAGCAGTTGGTCGTCCAGGTGAGATCCTCGGAGATGTGGACTCCCAGGAACTTGAAGCTGCTCACACGCTCCACAGCCGTCCCCTTAATGTGGATGGGTGGATGTGGGTCAGCATTCCTCCTGTAGTCCACGATGAGCTCCTTGGTCTTCTCGGTGTTAAGCAGCAGGTTGTTTCTGTCGCACCACTCAGCCAGACGATCCACCTCCTCCCTGTGGTTGGCCTCATCGTTGTCACTGATGAGGCCAATCACAGGTCCAACAACGTGGGACAGGTCCGTGTGTCCCCTCTCCTGCGCTGCAGGTTAGCATCGTCCTGCTCAAACATGAAGGCCACACAGAGCTGCAGGCTTTGACCTGAGCCCTGAGAACGAGCCGGACGCTCCCTGCCCTCTTCAGTCTGACGGCGCGGCGTCCTTGATTGGCTGGGATGGACCACCTCCATTGTGGTGGAGCTGTAACCTGCACGTGTGGACGGCACGTCCAGCAGGTTTCAGGGAGTGTTCCTGAGACTCATCTGCTGAAGCTCACGGTCATCGGCCTCGTCCCACAGAGCGTCCTCCAGCTTCTCTGAGAACGCTGATGAACTGTTCACGGTGAGGAACATGATTCATGTTGGTGAAGCTCTGCCTCTCTGAGAACCTCTTTTTATCCTCGATCATGTGACCGAGCTGCTGACAGGTCACATGATCAGCTGGTAAATCTTCCTCCGCTTCTTCAGCACGAGCTTTTCTGAGATGGCTCATTCTCTCACTTTAATCTTTTGTTTTCTGTGTTCGATCACGAATAAAATATGAGCTCCTGTTTTCGTCCCGACTTTTTCAGGTTTGCTCTGAGCGGTGCAGTTCCTCTGACGTCCAGCAGAGGCAGCAGTGAGCCCGTCCCCATAGACCCCCATGTTAAACAGCAGATGTAAACATTTCACAGCCCGATACACAAACTGTTTTGGTAAACAATACTTTTACTTTGAATACTTGGAGTACATTTTTCAGAATGTGCAGAGGTGGCTTGACTGCACAGATGCATGCTGGGTAACGACCCTGGCCTTCGGCACTGATGGAGGCCCTCCGTCGGGCTGACCCGGGGTCGGGGCAGTGCCAGCTGATCCGGGGTTCGTTTGTTCCTCTGTTTGGCATTTCAACAGCGTCGCTGCAGCGAGTGGGTGCAGCTGCAGACGCTGTTCCGCTCTGTGGTCAGACGGGGGGTGGGGGTGATGCTGCCTTCATCCATCCCCCACTTCACTTCCTCTCAGAGAGAGAGAGAGAGAGGAAAGAGAGACGCAGAGAGAGAGACTGAAGGAGTGGAGGAGGAGGAAGCCATTTTGGGCCCGGGTGACATGTCTGCCTGCTCTTTGCTGCCTGCGCTGCCGGACGGACGCTCGCGCAGTTAGACCGCACGACTCGGTTTGGGGAAGTAAAAGCTGAGACGCTCGCAGCTCTTTGCTTTTCTGTCTTTCAGAGACGTCTGAGTCTTCACAGGAAGAGGTGGCGAGGCCCGTTAGTCAGACTGCGGGCTGAAGGAGAACAACGGCGCAGAAACTACGAGCCCGATCACTTCCTCAGAGGACGAGAAGCGAGCTCAAAGATCGCCTCTTTCTCTCAGATGTTAGCGTGCTCTGGGTCTGACAGCAGCCGGGCTGACGTCGTGCCTTTGAGCATCGAGCAGGATGAGTTCGGACCGCGTGCCGTCCAGGTCGGACATGATGGGGTGGAACCCGCAGCAGCTGGCGGACTACCTGAGAAGGGTGAGGCCTCCGTCCGTACTGTTTGTACGTCCTCGTTTTCAGCTCCTCGGGATCCTCCGAGCGGCGGGGTCAGCTGACTCATGCTCAGACGGCGCCGTGAACCAAACCGAACGTTAGTGAGCAGCAGCTCACCTCAGAGGCTCAGGTGAGCTGCTGCACCTGCCCGACACGGAGCTCGATGAGACGTGGTGACCGCAGCTTCGGTGTTTGATGCCCTGTGTTTGAAACATTGGCGTAGCGTGCTGATCAACAACACTTCAGTAAAGCTCTGGCTCGCTGTTAGTGCAGTGACCTCACTGATGATGTCATTCAAAATGCAGAGGTGCAGTTCAGACGGTCAGTCAAACAATGGTAATAATGCAAACTTTCATGCGATCAGACGTGCAGCCAGCTTCATGTGTCAGCCCGATGCTTCTGGTGCTTTGTGCATCTGTAGTTAAAGGCTGGACTGAGTAACTGTCGTCGGCTCTGCCACAGCGTGATTGCGTACAGCTTTCCTGCTGATCGCAGGGATGGTGACATTTTTCTGCAGAAGTTCAAACGCTGTGACGTAACGACTCAGAGAAGTTTAACGAGGAAGTGTTTGTGATGCGTTTGGATAAAAGTCCCCGAGAACAAGGACAAAGGCAGCCGGGTGTCAGTTACACTTCAGAAGCAGCAGCGTTAGCCGTTAGCTGCTCGCGTCTGAAGGCGGCTGCATGAAGAGGAGTGAGATGTGACAAACTGCTGGGTTTCCCCTTCCTGTGCATCTCTTATAATCTAAACAGTTCGTCTTACTTTAACAGACTTTAACATCTGATCACGTCTGATTATTTTTAGGTCACTGAGCAGCAGTTTGATGGTGCAAAGTATCGGAGCAGACAGGTGGAGCAGATGAAAGCTGTACGTCGGCGCAGAGCCGCAGGAAGTGTCGTTATTTTCCATTTGGGGTTTGATGGGGTTATTTAAGGCCTACGGTGTTTCAGCATGCGTGCTCGGAGGCAAGAATAGCAACATGTGGGAGATAATAACTGTAACTTGTTACAGACGCGGCCAAACATTCAAATCATGGGGTGAACTTCTGTAGAAGAAATCCCTGTGGGCTTATTTTCACTCTGAATGTCTCCTCACTGATCTCTGCACAACAAGCCTGCGGGACGTTCGCTCAGCGGAGACGCTTCAGTCCCGTGCAGATCGTCCACCCCAGCATCCTCCTCTGTCACACGCTGTTCATGTCCTCCTTCGCTACATCCATGAACCTCCTCTGAGCTTCTTCCAAACCACCTCAGCCTCTCTGACTCTGATGCACTCGTCCCATATCTCCATCTTCCACCTACTCCACCCTATCTGCACTCTGTGCTTCATCAGCATAAAAGACTGGCTCTATCAGCGCGACACAAAGTTTCCGAGCGATTCTTTTATAGCGTCTGATGTCAGAGGCTTTTAATGATTGGTGGATGCAACCCACAGACTCCTTTACCACTCAGGCTGCATCGTGTTCATTTATCAAATCTGTTCAAACGTGGGCTCGTTCTGCACCAAGAAGAAGAATCGTCATGACAACACGAAACGTGGAAAAGAGGCCGATGCCTGTTTGTGTCGAACCTCAGACCAGCTCTGTGAGCTCATCTCACTGATGCTGACGAGTCGCTCGTGCTTGGCTATGTTTTGAGAATCAGCAGGAAATCTGAGGAAGTCTGTGTGGGACAAAATGACGCTAACGCTTCAGTCCCGTCCATAAGCAGTTACAGCTGAAAGTCTGGAGCGAGGCGGTGTGGCCAGCAACTGTGACATCAGAAACCGATTCTTATCTTTGCTTTGCGTCACTGCGTGTGTGTGAAATGCACTATACACAGGTACACACACACACAGGTCTTTATCACCAGCTTCCACATTTATTTATAGTTTTCCCAGGTTATGATATGAACACAGTCTGACAGCTGCCGGTCCCAGCTGATTTCCCCCCCTGCTCCTCTCCGTCTCACTATAAAAAGGGAAGGAAACCATTATCAGTCCAAATCGCCATCAGCTGTTCTCACCGGCATCTCCAGCACCGCCGCGTTGAGCCCACTGCACCACTCCTCCCCTGCAGCCGTGCCCGGGACCACACCTCCGCCACAGTGTGTTAGTTTAGATGTTTCACATTCGCAGAATCGTCTGCGGAGAACATCACGTCCATACGTGAGGAAGAATCGGTATTTCCTGGAAGACAGAAAAGAATCGAATAAGAAACAGTGATAATAAAACAATAATAATCAATAGATGTGTTCATATTTGAATGATATGTCCCTGTGACGTCCCTGTTGCAGATGAATCTGTCCGGCTGTGACAAAGTCGTGCTGAAGCACTCCATCTCTGGTTCCAGATTTGTGGTGAGTTCAACTCAAGAAAATAAAACTGGAAAAGGAAAGAAGGGTGTAGGGAAGGATGTGACCCTGTTTGTTTTTGCAGAATCTGAGCGACAACGACCTCCAGAAATTCCCTAAACTTCATACTCCGTGAGTACTGCCCCCTGCTGCTGCGCTGTGGTACTGCAGTCGGCCTGGGCCACAGCTTTGATTGAGAGACATTTTACTGGATCAGTACTGTTAACAGAAAGTCTTCACTTGTAACCAAAGCTGGTGTTTGATGTTAGATGTGCTGATTATGTGGTATAGTCTGAACGCTGAGGGAGACCCAGGCGAGGGTTAACCACACTGTGACGTCATGTATCCATGTCTCTGCAGGATGATCTCCAAACTCAACAGTGAAATCAACAAGAAGGAGAAGAGGGGAGGCTTCTTTATTAAAAAGTACGTTCATGTTCTGCTTATAACAACAGCCTGTGCTTTAATCGTGGCAATGAAACGACAGTCTGGTAACCACTGGTGTCTCCTATACATCTGTTCAAGCACAAAGTCCAGATAGGGCCAGAATACTGTTGGACTGTGTTCATAGAAGAACCTGTATCTTATTCTGAAAGGCTCGCTCATGGAGCACGCCAGCAGACAGTGAAGGTTGATTCACACAAACCGTTTTCTGAGAAACGCATCACCTCATGTTAATCGCAAAATTCATGTTGCGTTGCTAAGCAATGGCTAGCTGGCTAACGTTAGCTTATTTGCTTGCTAGCTTTATTGCTGGTAAAACACTGTCTGAATTAGTGACTGACCGACCTGTCAAACTACTTTAGCAGCTAAAATGATCGTAACGTTAAATAAGGGTCGATTTTAGCATCACATGTCTGAACAAACAACCACCTGAAACGCCTCCGGGCACTGATTTGTTGTTAATGATTTCAAAGATTTATCAAGACTTTGCTGAGTACATGAAACTGATGCAGACTCTGAGCAGCACGCTGACGTTAGCTCGCTGGTTGCTGTTATAATGTGGTTTGTGTGAAATTGTTTGCTGAATGGTGCGAGCCAACATTTCATGCTAGCTGTCGTCTGTCTTAGAGGCACACGCTGTACTGGGAGCTCTGTCACGGCCAGCTTATTTATACGAATAACAACATACAGACTCACGTTTCTTTATATTAGAGTTTATCTCTAAGTGAAGTCTAAAAGGGAAAGTTGACTTCTGTTGTTGCTTAAAGACTGTTTTTCTGGATGTTTGCTTGATAAAACTTAAATTAGCATCAGAAGAAGGTGCTAAAACTTTTACAGTTGATTCATAAAAGAGCTTTGTTCGTGTTTCCTGCACACTGTTTTTTGTCTTTGTGGTTATTTTACATCTATTTAAAAACATCACCTGAGCAGTGCTGAGGTTTGACTCAGCTCTGACTTTCTCACACCTTTTTTTCTCACAGGACGTCCAAATATCAAGAACCAGGTAAGAATTTATTAATGTTTAATGTTTCTACACAGAGCCATGGATGGTTTGAATAATCGTCGCATGTATTAGTTGTTTCAGAATAAAATCCTTTGTAATGTGGTGGAATTTTCAGTGTAGTTTCCATCAGACTGCGTTCACCTCCGTCACACCAGATCAGAGTTCCTGATATGTGAAACTTAAACATAACGTTGGGTGTGCTGCCGTTTTACGGGGACTTTCCAATCGAACAGAAGCAGGAAGTGTTTGTGATGAAGTGTAAATATTTTATTTTGACAAAGCTGGAATAAAAATTCACAGGAAATAGAAACAACAATAAAAACAGGTTAGCATTATCACATAGTTTCGCGATGATGAGTAAGGATCTGTAATAGATATTTACCTAATTGCAGTATTATTACGAAGTCTGAAAGCTCGTCGTGTCGTCAGTGATTTGAGTCTCTGTGATTATTTCTTCGTCACATCTGGAAACACAGATGTTAACCTGCTGCTTTCTCCTCTGCAGAAATCAACTCTGAGCCTCAGGGATGGGGCGAAGACGAGTTTGTGAGTTTATCGATTTATTTACTGAATAAAAACAAAATTCATGATGTCGCAAACACCATAAAATACACATGAGAGCGATGACAGAGGTGACATTAGATAGAACACATAAATAATAATTACACAAAGATGATTCATTATTGTACACATTTACATTTTAAAGGATATACATGTGTTAGACGTCCACCCAACACAAGCTTCTCTCTGCGTTTCCTCGGTCAGGACGATGAATTTGACGATGACTACGAGAGTCCGTACAGCGACGATGACGGCAGCGGGGGAGACTACGAGTCCCCAAACGATGACCAGGACGCGGGTAACGATTACGAGCCGCCTCCTTCTGAACCCGCAGAGGACCACAAGCTGTGCCCCCCCCGGCCCATCGGGGACGGGGATTACATTGGTACCCTCATTAGTTCACACACGCCAGAAAATATTACCATCGAATCATCATTTGGGTCATTTCTGACTCCAGACGCAGTCGAGTTTGTTTCAGTGTTTGTAACAGAGATGAAAATAACGACCAAACACGCTTTATAAATGTGTGTGTGTGTGTGTGTGTGTGTGTGTGTGTGTGTGTGTGTATAGACAACCATGTGTCCCGAGGTCAGCCCCCCGCTGTGTCTCCCCGCCCCCCCGTCTCTACGCCACCATCTCGGATGGTGAGTCAAGCTTATCGTAGTACCGAGTGTCTCCACAGAGGGCGCCACACATACTTTAGAATAGTTTGTTAAGTATTTGCTAAGTGTGTCTGTGTGTGTTTGCGTGTGTGTTATCAAAGCAGCCCATGGACGCTCGCAGAGACCCCTCCCCTCATTGTGGTCCACGACCTCCTGGAAAGCGTGAGTAACTTCCTGCAAACACGCTGATCACATGACATCTTCTCAGGTCATGTGATTCCTCTGGGCTCCTTGTTAAAGCTGCTCTTCATGTGTTTGTGTTCAGTGCCTCCTGAGCCACCGCAGGTCTTTCGTCACATCAAACCAGGCAGAGGTCCAGGATCCAACTCGTCCCCCATCAGAGGTAAATGACCTCACCTGATCTCGGCCCGCTGACTCACCTGTGCAGGCCGACAGGGCTGGAGGAAATCCCTCCCACGGTGGCCTGTCCCACCGAAACATAAAGAAAAACAAACAACACGACTGAACTTTATGTTTGGAATCAAACTGTGAATGACGTTTGTTTTATCATCGTCACAGGACCGAACAACACGCGCGACAAGGTGAGTTTACAAAACACTTTGTACACATGACAAACCAGAAAAACAACACACGGATGAAGAGTTAGACCCGAGCAGCTCCACACGTCGCACGCTAACGTCGCACGCTAACTCTGATCTAATGTTTCACTATGTTCATATTCAAACATTTACTCTCATTCATTTTCTGCTTATTGCAGCCGGGCGGACAACCTTGGAGGTGTGTACACACACACACAGACACACACACACACACAGACACACACACACACACAGACACACAGACACACACAGACACAGACACACACACACACACACAGACACACACAGACACACACACAGACACACACACAGACACACACACACACAGACACACACACAGACACACACAGACACACACACACACACACAGACACACACACACACACACACACACACACACAGACACACACACACACACAGACACACACACACACAGACACAGACACACACACACAGACACACAGACACACACAGACACACACACACACAGACACAGACACACACACACACACACACACACACACACACAGACACACACACACACACAGACACACACAGACACACACACACACAGACACACACACACACACACAGACACACACAGACACACACACACACACACAGACACACACACACACAGACACACTCTTCTACGTTCAGTTTTCAGTAATTCTTTAATCTTTTCATAGATTGTAAATAAGCAGATTTATACTTTTAACGTCTTTTACGAAGAATAAACATGCGTAGCTCCTGTCCTATGCTAAGGTAATAAGACAGTAAGTGTATACATCTGTGTACACTGACTACAGCGCCGTGTGAGGATTTCCATCTCGGCGCCCCAACTCAGGGTTAGCTTCATCCTCTGTGGCAGCTCTGCCGTGGGGTGTACCACAGGGATCTATTATTGGACCACTCCTGTTTTCATTGTATCTCCTGCTACTGGGTGCGATCTTCTGAAAACACAACATTTCATCTATACGCGGACGACTGGCAGCTTTGTCGTCTCTGTGGGTCTGCTGCCTGATTGTCTCAGTCGTGTTAAGTCACGGAGGCTCTAAATGTTTACATTTTAATGAACGTAAAATGAATTTTATCCAGTCCCAGTCGTTCCTCAACTCTCACCCCAACCAATCACAGCAGATGGCCCCGCCCCTCCCTGAGCCTGGTTCTGCCAGAGGTTTCTTCCTGTTAAAAGGGAGTTTTTCCTTCCCACTGTTGCCAAAGTGCTGCTCATAGGGGGTCATATGATTGTTGGGCTTTTCTCTGTTTGTATTATTGTAGGATCTACTGTGCAATATAAAGCGCCTTGAGGCGACTGTTGTGATTGGGCGCTATATAAATAAAGTTAAATTGAATTCCTCTGGTACCCCAGATGTTGACTCTGCTGCACTGACCCTGAAGAGCTCAGTTACTAATCTTGGGGTAAAAATCGACTCTGCGCTTAGTTTTGATGGCAGTGATGAAATCTTGATTCTATCACCTCAGACGTTTGTGGAGGGTGGAGCCTTTTCTCTCCAGGCTTTTGTAACCTGCCAGGTCTCTCTGTCACGCCCACAGCTGGTTTTAACTGGTAAAAGAACATCTGAGCACCTCCTTACACTGGCTTCAAATTCAATTTAAAATCCTTTTACTGGGTTTTAAATCCTTAAACGCTCTGCTCCTGTATATTTACCCCCCCTCGTTCACGCCGGTCAGCTGTTGCCGCTACATCACAGCTGAAATTGAAGCTTTGGATCTTCCTCTTCACATCAGGCAGTCTACCTCAGTGCTGGTCTTTATTCGCTGACTTGTTATTTATTGTTATTGTGTTTGTTACTGTCATGTTTGTGCTGTGTAAATAAATGTTGGTGTGTTGGTGCACGCAGGCCACCGCAGGAGGATCCGCCCACCTTTACCAAACCACCTCTGCCCTCCACCAACATCAACAGGAGCAACTCCTCCGCCCACCTCTCACCCAGCAGGTATCACCTGAAGATAAACGATTCACTTTGATGTTTACAGTTTATTTAATTCAACGTTTATTTGTAGCAAAATATTTTTATTTAACAGCTGAAGGACGATGTTTGAAAAATAGTCACGTTTGGTTTGTTTGTTTCAGCAGGACGGAGAGGAGACCGGTACGACACACACACACACACACACACACACACACACACACACACACACACACACACACACACAGACGTAAATATAGTTTATTTATTTACTGTCACCAGGTTTAATATCTCTGGTTAAACAAATGAACATTTTAAATCGTGTTTCTCTGAGTTAGATGAAGACATATGTTTGTATTCATGTCCTCGTCTGAGGTTTGTAACATTGGGAAATAAAAGTTAAATTCTTGTGTTTTTCTTTTTTTCCTCAGCAGCTGCCAGACGAAGGTGAGGTTTATTCATTTTTTCCAGATTTACTTCCTAAATAAAAAAAACATTAAACTTTGTTACTTGTTTAAAACGTGTGTGTTTAAATCTGTTCTCGCTGTTTTTCCCCTTCAGTGTCAAACAGCAACACTTTCCCCCTTAGCAAGCCTCCCCGGCCCGGACCCCCGGGCCCTCCCACTGGAGACAAAATGTGAGTGACCGTTAGACCATAAGATTTCTGTTTGTGGTGGTTTACAAAAACACAAACCTTTACAAGTTTAATTTTAAGTGAAAAATAGAGAATATTTCATGGTAAACTTATTTTTATTGTTTTTAACAGGACTGGATCGCTGCCACACAAACTGCAACCTCGTAAGAAGAAAATTCGTTTGACATTTTGTGAAATACACTTTTTCTCAGAGTGTAAATACATCTGTCCTTTCACAATAAAACTCCAGAAATCGATTTGAAACCAGTGAAAAGGTTTAAAATGCCTCTGTGAGCGTGCTCAGTTTGTCCAGCAGACCAGAGATGAAACAGCTTTAATGATTCATACATTAGAATAAACAGATTTATGAATAACAGCACAAATTTATACAAAATGATTTCTTAAAAGTTAAATCAACATGGAACTGCACTGATGTCCAGCAGGGGGCGACTGCTCTTTTAAATAAAATATTTGACTATGGCTCCATCAGAGTCACAGTTGAAACACACAGTGGGTGAAAAGGTCATGTGAGGTTAGCTGTGGGTTGGTTTGGGCCGTGGTTTGGTTGAGTCCTCAGGACATAGAATAGAATAGAGTAGAATAGCCCTTTATTGTCTTTGCACATAGACATGATAAATGAATGTAAAGTGATGGTAGTGTGATTGTGTGTTTTTGTGGTGTTGCAGCGATGCCGTCGGGCAGACAGTCAGTTCGTCCTCCTCCATCTGCAGCAGGATACACACAGGTAACACTAAAATACACACGCGCTTGTCTTTGTGACACGTGGGCACCGTGGGTCACATAAACATTATGAGGTCCATACTGATCAGAACCTTTTAAAGAGGAGCAGCATGAGTTACTGACCCACGGTCAGTACTGCACACAGAGGAAGTGTTTCACAATAAAAGCTTCATCAAGAAATGACGGTTTCTATCAGACAGTTTTTAATTTAAAATACAGGAAACGGCACAGATGTTTTTGTTTGTATTTGATTTAATATATGTACTTTTAACGACAACAACAACAATAATAATAATTACAACAATGTTCTGGGTGATGTTCTTCAGTGTGAACAGCAGGTGGTGCTGTTTCCTTTGTCTTTGCTGAAACACACACAGAGCTCGTCATCAGAGGGTTTATTACTGTGCGTGTCTGTGTGCAGGAGCTGGACCCTCGCTGGTATGTGGGTAAAGTGACCCGAGGTCAGGCTGAAGGATGTCTGAAACGAGTCCGCAAGGTACCAGGAACAGAGCGTCATAATAAAAGTTTCTGTTATTCAGGCTTCAAACTTGTTTATCAGGACTCAGTGGAGCAGCAGTCACATACCCAGCATGCTAACACTGTGGTCTAAACATTTTAAATCCTGTGTCTCATCTAGGATGGGGCGTACCTGGTGAGGGACAGCACCCGGCAGCAGGCGAACCAGCCCTTCACCCTGATGGTCTACTACCAGGACAAAGTCTACAACATCCAGATCAGGCAGCAGAACCAGCAGTTCGTGCTGGGAACCGGACTCAAAGTCCAGGAGGTAAAATCCTGGATTCTTCAGTCATACAGCCAACATGTCTGTTTACTTCAGGCTTTCTTATTCACGTTTGCAGCAGATTTCAGTGTTCAGGGCACTTTAATCAGCTACAGAGGTTTTCCACATGATGTCATGTGCAGCTCACTCAAGAGCTGTCCGCCATATTGGACCTGACAAGGAGTTTTGATCACGTCCAATCACTACATACGTGAAATCATCACTACTTTTTGTCCCATCACAACAGATACAAGCATCAGATAAACTGTGTGACTGCATCTGTTTCAACTTTTTTATAGTTTCCTTTTCTGTCTCATCATCTTCATCAGCCTCCTCCAGGACCACCCTCCTCCTCCTCACCTGAACTTAGGCTTCTGACATGACAAATCAATCTTGTCTGTTATCACAGTGTAGACATGCGACCCTCCGTCTCTGGACAGCTGACAAGAGACGACTAAACAACATCATAACGTTACAAGCTAACATCACGGCAGCTAACATTACACTAAAGCTTAAACTGTGGCGAAGCTTACATGTGCTAACAGTAGCTAAGAGTAGCTAGCAGCAGCACCTACGGGCAGAGACACACAATGCTCGGACACAAGTCACTACATGTTGTTCTCTGTGTGATTGTGTATGTGACAATATAAGTGCACAGAGACGTGTTAACCTGAAAATGTAATAAAGATCAGGGAAATACCTGAAAGTGACCGTATCCAGTGACTCCAGGTCCAGTTGCTGTGTTTCTTGTAAACACTGAGAAGCATCCAGACTTTTGTTGGCCTTCATAACTCGTCCAGTACAATTTGAGGGGTTGTTGATATAAATGCTGTGATGTCAGAGCGAATACCAAGGTTACCTAACAACATCAGTAAAGTTCCACCTTCAGCGTTCACCTGTAATAACTGTGTTTGACCTGTAGGGGGAGGTGTAATCTAACTGTGTCTTGTATGTCCAGTCCTTCCCGTCAGTCAGTGACATCATCAGCCATTATTCCCAGTCTCCTCTGCTGCTCATCGATGCCAAAAACCGGAGCGCCAGCCAGCAGAACCAGTGCATGCTCTCAGACCCGGCAGGATACTACATGGGTGGCCAGAACTGGTCCTGACCGGACTGAACCGGATCAAACTTGGATCGAAGCGGCACGGCTGAATTTTGCAGCAGAGGGAAACGGTTAGATTTACGATGAATGTTCAAACGCCACTAGCGGCTGTGCTAAACGTCTTCCTGTTTCCAGGAAGGCGTGCTGTGTGGCGCCAGAGGAAAATGTTGGATTTTTGCACATGTTGCTTCAGTTGTTTGTTTGCCTTTTTGTGTTCCTCAGTTTTTACGGGTTTGTGACAAAAAAATGTCCCTTTGAATCTTAAGAAGAGTTCTTAAAAGTTTTAGCTTGTCTTTGGGATTTCTGTCAACACTCGATGACGCTGGGCCAAATCTACAGCGTTCACTTAAAATACTTTCAAACTAAGCCGACTGTTTCTGTCAGAGTTTCCTGTACGTCCTCACCTCCACGTAACCTGTGCTTCACTGTTCACCTGTCTGTCCCAGCTGTCCTCAATAAAACCATCATGTGATGTCATTCGTGTCTGGATTTCTTTAACAAAGCACAAAAACCTTCATCTTTATATTTTTCCGCCTTCTGTATCACCTGATGGTAAAAGACGGAAGCAGCCAATGCTGACGTGCCTTAAACCTGCATTCTTTGTAATGTCCAGCAGGGGGCGACTGTACAAACGTCTGGCCTCTTCTTCAGAGCTGCTTTAATTCTTCATGATTCAGACTCAACACGCTGCAGGAAACATTCATCAGGGCTTTGCTCTATTTAGACATGACATCATCAAGACATCATCACAGCTGCTGCAGATGTGTGGGCTGCATCATGATGACACACCAGCCTGAGACGATCTGAGCTCCCTCTGTGCACTGCGTGCTGGTCTGCAGACCCCGGTGCAGAAGAGCAGCTCTGTGTTCGCAGCTCAAACGTGACGTCGTCGCAGGACCTGGACCCGCGGCGCAGGACGGTGCAGCAGAAATGGAGGAAGAGAAAACATACTCAGTCGTCTGTTCATGTAAATCATTATTTTTAAATTAACGACACACACACAGTATCAAAGCTGTGTGAAGAGTGTGTTCAGACGCAGAGGGTACGAGGAGGGGCGGGTCTGACAGGTTATAAGCCAATGAACACACTGCAGGTAATCATTAGAATGATTTATTGGCCCAAACTGAGCCGACACACACATCATGCCCATATCGTGGTCTAAACCAATCAGAGATAGTCAGGGGCGGGACCTCTCTATTGCCCAAGGTAAGATGTTCAGATATTGGCTGTATCCCAATCCAGGGTCTGCAGCCTGAAAGGCCGCATTTTAATTACGTAACTGCGACAGACGAAGGCTGTCCCAATTCAAAGGCTGCTCGAAATGCGGCCCTCAAATGCGTCCTTCATTTCCCTGAATTTTAAGGACGTGGTGGTGTAGACTTCGTGGCCCAACATATCCCAGAATATTGGGAAAAAAACGGCGGATGAGGGGCGCCCGAAGAGTAAACTTTAAGTACTGAATATGATGTCACTTATTGATGTGCAAATGTTTAATAACGAAGAACATTAAACATTACTGTTGGCCACATGTCGGCAAAGTCATGTGACATTAGTGGCGTTTGTACTAACTTGGTTTTAAAACCTTTACTTCAAAATATTCGCCGTTCAATAGCTGAGCTTAATCACAGAATGATCAAAGCTCATGTAGAAACAAAGAAATGAACAAAAGATTTTCCCCTTCATCTCTGTCAAACACAGCTGTATGACACGTTTCCAGCTGTTAGTATCATGGTTGCTAGGCAACCTGGGCAGCGTGACGGAGGCTAGACCGCCCATTTCACAAGCCTCGCACTTCCGGCCTTAGCGGTCTTTGAGTACGCGGCCCATGAGGATCGTTGAGGCTGCAGACCCTGAATTGGGATACAGCCTTTGAGATGTTCAGTTTGAAGCCTTTGAGGCATTTTTAATTTAGACTTTCTTTTTATTTCATATGTCTTGAGATATTTTAAGTTTAAATTTCAGCTCAGTGAAACACTTTAAGCACAAGAACCTTTTCAGTAACGTGTTTTTTGGACTATAAGGTGCAATTAAAATCCTTTCATTTCCTCAAAAGTGCGCCCTATGTATGAATTCTGGTTGTGTTTACTGACCTCGAACTGATTTGATGTGCTACACGGCGCTCAAAGCAGTTAAAATGTTTAGCACGACTTTGCTAAGCTACGAACCCGCAACGCTCGATGGAGCGTTACAGCTACTGTAGTCAGGACCCTCGCGGAGTGATACGTACCGTGCTTCAACATAATATTACTGTACTGTGCGTGCATAAGGAGCCCAAATTGGCTCCTGCTAAGAGACATGGTTACGAAGCTTCAAACTCTATCAGTCGCGCAGCATAATCAGAATCAGAATCAGAATACTTTATTCATCCCGAGGGAAATTAGGGTTACAGCAGGCAGCACGCTAATGGCGCATGCGCACTCACAAAGGAACCTTCTGACCAACTTTACACAAACATCACATTGGGCAGACATGTCAGAAAGGTAGGCTGATAGGAAAAACAACGAAAATACACTACATGAGGTAAGAGGAGGAGAAAAAAAACTCCACTCAGACTGAGCTCCTAGTGGGAGAACAGTTTGATAACAGAAAAAACACCTCAGCACAAAAGCACATGACTATCAATACACCATAGAAACACGAGACAAGCAACAGGGGCGGGTAAAGGGTAAGAGAGAGCCGGCGTAGACAGCGCATCCGGTCCTGCAGCATCTGTGCTGGTCCAGTTGACTGCTATCATCCCCGGTAGGGCACAAGCATCGAAGGCGTTGGAAAGGGAGGGGGATGAGTGAGTGCTTATCAGTGTAAGTGTGTGTGTGTGCGTGTCCATAGTTTAGCTGAGACAGTGTCCTTCGGCCTATCAGGCTAAGTAAACAGTCCTCCAGCCAATCCAGGTGTCCTTCATGGGGCGGGAAGAATAGTCATCACACAGTCGTTATCAGGGAGTTGTTTTGGTGGGCTCCAGCCTTGGGCCTGCAGCTGCGGCCGTGGTGTCCAAATGTTGAATATTGTTGATTTCTCCTTTGTGAGCAGCTCGAATTCTAGCACTCCGAGGCTGGTCTCTCGATCTCCCGTTGAAGAGCTGCGAGCCTCCCCATGATGGTATCAAACTTCTGTTCCGTGGTGTTGTCAGTCTTTTGATTCTGAGACCTCACAACTGCAGTGATCCGTTCCGCGATGTTTTCCAACTGTCGCTCAAGGGTCTCATTTTGAGCAGGCCTCTCTCTGATGTTTCCCCTCATACGCTCAATGGTGTTGTTTTGAGCCTTCACAGCAGCAGTAAGCGTCTCCAAGGTGTTGACCATATTACGTTCGTTGTGAGAGGTCGCACCTCATCCCGTCCCGCATGAGAACAGAGCAGCTGTGAGAGAGTTCAGCATGAATGAATCAATGGCGTAAAGTTTGACTATTTTTATAATCCGGTGCCCTAAAAATACGGTAACGTGTAGAAATGAGCTCCAAATAAAGAACTTTGTGTTGACAGATTGTTAATCATTCATCAATGTTGTCTGTATGGACAGCAGTTTAAAAAAGTCTACATGTAAAGCTGAAGTGTTCAGTGATGCGGTTGAAAAATTTGGGAGCACCAAAGAGAAAAAGTGCAACTGTGGGAAAACATTAGTCTCGAGCCCTGCAGCTCCCACTGCACCCACAGTCCACAGCAGCTTCTACACCAGCTCCACCATCTAGAAACTTTCTGCTGCCTTCTTTTTCTTTCTGGTCTTTGCGCCATAAGTCATGTTTTCTCTTCTCGCTGTCTCAGCTTCCACGAGCCTTTCATCGGAGGATCTTCCTCATGGTGCTGAGCTCCTCCACCACGCTGACGGAGTGATCGTGTCCTGCACACGACTCAGTGGGGGTGGGGGGTACACTGTGTCACCATCCACCTGTCAGTCAGAGAGGCCACGCCCCTAATAATGCAAACATGAACCCTAATACAGGTGAGTTATGGAACACAGTTGTTATCCGGTCGTTAAGTGATGACGTGACGAATCCTACTTCCGGGTCTAAAGTAGTCTGCGTTTAATATGGCTTTTGTGTTGTTAACATGTTTAATGTTTTGTATTTTCTTCTATTTGATCTCAAAAAGCTCCTAAAACAGTCAGTGATCACTGTTGACCTCCCTCGGCTTTTATTACCGCTAATCATTTATTTAAGCTCAGTTTTTAAAACCTTAGGATGTAACTGCAGCTCAGCCCATGCAGCAGTATATGAATGACTAACCTCGTGTTGTGGATGGATTATCTCAGTTGTTCTCCTGGCTGAAGTTTGGTCCTTTTACAGCATCCTGCCATGCGATTACGTTTGTTCCTGACCACCGAGAACACTCACGTTAACTTTTATCGAGTGGAAAAAAAGTTAGCTTGTTTATATTATGCTAACATAGCTGTGTCGCTAGCGGTCACGTAGCACATCATTATATAGCAGCTAGCCCAACTTCAGTAACCCTACAAACGTCACTGCTGTTTAGTTTTCTGTCTTCATTTATGCTGGAAGTGATAGCAGAGCTGTACGTTTTAATTTGTTTCCAAAACCCCGCAGTCAGGACATGCTATATTGTATTTAGATAGAAGCTAGCGAGCTAACTCCCTGCTAACTTCTAACTCCGTTAAATGTCATAAATTCCGTTTTCATGGATGCCTGGATGTTAAACTCAATTGTTACACCTGGTAGAGCAGAACGCTGATCATTTTATTAAAGATGAAAGACTTTAGACAGTTTTTAACTCTCAGTAATGCCACAGTGATCGTTTGATATATGGACCTGCAGCGGAGTTTAGACCCAGACACGGCTAGTGACGTCAGACTTAACGACCGGACAGAAACCAGTTGGTGCATCAGGCTGTAAACAGCTTTATTTGAACTCTGCTGCCTCTGCTGGACGTCGGAGGAACTGCAGGCTCTGACAGGAGGATGGTCACATGACAGCGCAGTCACATGACAGCCATGAGGACAGTTATTACACAAACACGGGCTCAGCTCCGTCCTCATGCATCTGCTCACTCTGAACAAACTCCTTCAGGCTGTAAAGTAACTGAGTAAAGTAGAAAGTTGTGTGTGGCAGCTTTGCAGCATCAGGATCATGACCTCCGTGTTGCTCCATCACTCAGGACTTTGTGATGGAGCTGCTGGACTGAAGCCTCAGACCCGAGCTCGTGTCTGCTGACAGACGATCGTCGGGGCGTCTGCCACAGATCAGCTGAGCAGTTAGAGCCACAGTGAAAACGAGCCCTCGTTGGGAGGCGCGCTGAAGCATTTACATGAGAATGTGAGTTATTTTGATCGGGCCTGCAGACATGCTGACTGTCAGCGTGTCGGGGGACGTCTGCAGAACAAAGGGCTTGGGCGACGCCTCAAACAGCAGCTGCAGAAACGACTCAGGGTCTGTGAGGAGGTGAACGGGCAGGGGTCACAGACACGCTCTTTAGGAACACGACAACGCTTTCAGCATTTTATGGCTTACAAAGTTCATCGAGTGGGAAAGTCACGGTCACAGGAAATCACCGTAAACACACCAATAAACAAATATCAGTGTTTCAGTGTTTGCAGAAGCTGAGTGAGCTTTAACCCTCATCCACAGCCTCACAGGGCCAGCTGTGAACAACAGCAAACAGACATTCAACAAGAAAAAGACTCAGAATTAAGAACTGAAACCATGAACATATTTGAATTTTCAGAGTTTAAAATGTCTCAAATGCAGCTGAAGAAAGCAGCGACGCAGCTGCGATGAAGCTGTGAGATCAGAGCTGCGTCTGTTCCCCTCTGCAGGGTCGAGCTGGCGTCTGCATTCGATCCTCCTGATCTGCCCCAGGGCAACAAGTCAACCTGTTCTTATTCAAATCAGCCCACTCCTCGCGCTCATGCCCCAGCAGCCAATCGGCTCGTACAGGGGGCGGGGCAGCAGGGTATAAGTGTCTCAGGTGAGCAGCAGGTGTATGGAGCAGACAGGTGCAGGCAGACTGGAAGAAGCAGCAGCATGGCGTCCTTTGTGCCGGAGCGTGGCCCGTCCCCCCCCGTCTGCAGACGTTTGCTGCCCCAGCAGGAGCTCCCATCTCTGGGCCTCGACCCGTCCGACTTCAGCCTGTACGGCCCTCTGTCTCCACCTGCGTCCAGCCCATCGGCGTGGCTCCAGCCGGCCCACAGCTGCAGCTTCGCCTCCAGCCTGGACCAGAGCTTCGCCGCAGGATGTGCACCGGGGCTGCCCCCACCCTTCAGGGATTTCCACCCTCATTTCTACGGGCTCCAGAGGAGCATGCCCTGGTTCTCCCAGGACGAGATGCTGAGCTTGGTCCGCCCGCCATACTCTTACTCGGCCCTCATCGCCATGGCAATAAAGAGCGCTCCAGAGCAGCGGCTGACCCTCAGCCAGATCTACCAGTACGTCTCGGACAACTTCCCCTTCTACGGCCGCAGCAAGGCCGGCTGGCAGAACTCCATCCGCCACAACCTGTCGCTCAACGACTGCTTCCAGAAAGTTCCCCGGGACGAGCGCGATCCAGGTGAGGCGAGCACACCTGAGCTCTGAGGCTCTGATTCGTCAGAGACAGGAAGATGTTTTGTGCTTTGTTTCCAGTATAAACTCCGTTTCTTCATCCAGGTTTTGTCTGAAAAGTTTGATTAACCTTCCTCCTCCTCTTCCTCCCTGCAGGTAAAGGGAACTACTGGACTCTGGACCCGAACTGTGAGAAAATGTTTGACAACGGAAACTTCCGCCGCAAGAGGAAGAGGAAGAACGACTGTGAGACCAATGAGAAGAAATCTTCCTCCTCTTCATCATCACCGTCCTCCTCAGAGCCCAGCCCAAAAATTCCCAGTGTGCACAGCAGCAGCAGTTACAGCACGGAGCCTCCTCCTCTCTCAGACGCTGCGTCCAACCTCAGCAGCTTCCTCTGCCACCTCCAGGACTCCCTCTTCCTCATTCCTCCTCTTCCTCCCTCCTCTGCACCTTACATGAAGTTACCAGAGCAGGCCTTCCCGTCGCCTCAGGGGTACACGTCTTCTTATTCGCCCGGTGCCGTGGTGCCGCAGTGGGACACCAGCTGCTCCTCTCCATCCTTCTACACCTCGCCGCCTCCTCTCTTCTCGTCCTCCCAGGCCAGTCCTTTTAACTTCTGCCCGCTCCCTGACCCTCAGACTGGCTCCCCGTCACTCTACACTGAGCTGCAGACGCCGTCCTGTCCTCACGTGGAGCTCCAGGAGACGCAGCAGCTGCAGCAGCTGCAGGCCCAGAGCCAGCCTCTGTTCTCCGGGGGCTTCAGTGACTCTCTGCCCCTCGACTCGCTGGTCCTCCAGCACTGAAACAGACTAGCCTGTCCGCCCTGAAAAGTTTTTTTTTATCTTTTTTATACTTTCACAACTTTAGGATAAGTGAGAAAACGTGTAAATATGAGTGAATGTTGGTGTTTGGAATTAAAAAACCATTTAAGTTTAAAACAATGTTTTTGTTCAATGTCTCCAAACATGTCAATGAAACGTTTAACTGCACAAAAACAGAATTTGTAAAAAGTCACTTTTAAAACCAAAAAGTAAAGAGAAGAAAAGACTTAAGTAAATGAGATTTAATCAGTATCTTAAAATTTTTATCTCTTAAAATAAAAATAACCATAATTAAACTTTTACACTGCATTAAATTATAACTTATTACAGGTTATATTTAAATTATAAGAACAAAAGCAGCTAAGTTTAGCTTTAGCATGAGTTTTGCTGCAGGTTTTTTTTAAAACAATACTGAATAGCTAAACTTCATTGAAGTACAGTAGATGTTTGCTATTCATACAAATTAAAAGGGGGAAATGAATAGCGACGCTTTATTTTAGCTTCTGGTGTTTTTGTGTAGCTAACATTGAATTTATATGAAGCTGATTAGCATCTCTGGGTAACTTTAGCTGCTGAGCTAGTTCTTTAGTTTTAGCGTGTGAGCAGCTGTCTTTGCATAACTTTAGCAATGAAATTAGCATTTAGCTTACAGGTTTTCAATTAGAATGTCTCTATAACATTAGCAGTGTAGCATAGCAGTGTAACTAGCCCCTTTTTATAACTTTAGTTAATGGTTATTTTAGCTGTGCAGTTAGCATATTTAAATGATTATGTTAGCTAGTTTTAGCTGTAAAGATGGCCTCTTTCTATGAGTGTATAAGACGTTAGCATCTTTATGTAGTTTTAGCTTAAAGGTCTGTCTGTTCTTTATCAGCAGCTGTTTAAAATCACACAGTTCTTGAGCAAAAGTCGTCCAGTAAGATTAAGACGAGTCTTTGGAGGTCTGTGGTTCTTTTGGGGTCTTTGGAGTTTTTATACGTTTCTGTTTGGGAGCAGTGTTGCCAACTCCTCAGTAAGGAAAATTGCTATTGGCTGTCCTAAAAGTCGCTAAATGACGACATTGCCTAATTTGCATAATTGCTCATGGCTCTGTAATTGTAACAGACACTGTAGATGAGAGAGATATAACATTGTGGAAGAGACATAAAGTGAGTAAAAAACACCCTAAAAGCATTTAGAATATATTTAAAACCACAAATTAAATTTCTTTTAGCAATTATTGTTTTTTTTAATGTCACAATTCCAACCCTGCGCTTTTATCTGGACTTGGGACCGTGAACACCACAAAAGTGACCCGAAATAGGCACTCTGGTGGAGTTACTTTCCGTGCGTGTGTTTAAGTTTTAAACCTTGTGATCCATAAAATGTAACATTAAAAGAAGAACATTTTTAACCATTAACAATCAGACTGGACATAGCAAGCCTTACCAGAAAGCTTCATTTGAAATCGGATGTACAAGAGGGACTTGAGGCTTTGCGAGGACATCCGATTTCTAAGTTTGCAGTGATGGGAATGATGTATTTTAGTGCACTGATTTATTTTTGACAAAGAAAAATGTACATGAACCGCTGCTCCCACCATGCGTTACAGTCGGGGGGACAGCGGCTTCGCTCATGCGCGATTCATTTGCAGTTTGTACACGTAGGGATGAATATCACCTGCTCTGACAACTGCTGAGGGAGGACTACCTGTGAGCACTTTGGCACGGTCTGAAAACTCGCTAAATAAAGCAACAAAGTCACTAACTTGGCAACACTGTTTGGGAGTCTGTGTTAGCATTAGGGGTTTCTGTAGGTCTCCGTAAAGCACCCCTCCAACAGCCAAACCCATCTGTTCTCTGATAGACCATGTGCACGTTAGCATATGCTACTTCCGGTGCGGAAACTCCTGTGGGGAGCTTTGTTTCCGGTGTCCTATTCACGCCCTGTTTACGGTCTAAAACAAGTTAAGCAAATGAATGAATCAAGCGGCGATTTACATTTCTATAGATGTCTCGGGCATTTACCCAATATATCTGTAAATGATGTTCATCGACTTGTCGATATTACCCCCGCCTCAGAGCAAAAGCGAAAAGGGATTCAAATGTTATATTTCTCAGCTGTCCCTCATTTATCGCGGGTGTTATGTTCTAAAAATAACCAGCGATAGGTGAACTCAAGTAGCCAATTTTATTTTTTGACGGTGCAAAACGTTTCCTGGACATCGTGGACATACAGCGCTGCACTTCAGAGTCACACTGCTAGCGATCGATGCAGCGATTCTGTACTGTACAGGAGAGATGTCACGGAGGAGATCGTCTGCAGTGATCAGGACGCAGGACACAATGTGACGTAAAAAACAATAAGCATGCGAACTTGCACTAAAAAATCTGTGAAACAGCGAGGTGAAAGGTGAACCGCGTTATAGCGAGGGACCGCTGTAATTTTGAAGGTAAGTCACAACATACCCTTCGTAAATACTAATGTATAGAAACCCTTACCAGCAATTGTTCATTTTTTGTGTGGCTTTTTTTTCACGGTTTGTTAACATGCTGTGTAGGTGTGTACTTGACTAGCTGATCTCGACATAACGGGAAGCATCTGGTTTGACTATTGTTCACCTGTAGTTTGAATGCTGAACATTGGCCTGTTTAAATCATGAGACCAGTCACTATCCGGTTGTTCAGTCTGACGTCACTAGCCGTGTCTGGGCCTAAACTCCGCTGCAGGTCCATATATCAAACGATCACTATGGCATTACTGAGAGTTGAAAAACTGTCTAAAGTCTTTCATCTTTAATAAAATGATCAGCGTTCTGCTCTACCAGGTGTAACAATTGAGTTTAACATCCAGGCATCCATGAAAACGGAATTTATGACATTTAACGGAGTTAGAAGTTAGCAGGGAGTTAGCTCGCTAGCTTCTATCTAAATACAATATAGCATGTCCTGACTGCGGGGTTTTGGAAACAAATTCAAACGTACAGCTCTGTTATCACTTCCAACATAAATGAAGACAGAAAACTAAACAGCAGTGACGTTTGTAGGGTTACTGAAGTTTGGCTAGCTGGTATATAATGATGTGCTACGTGACCGCTAGCGACACAGCTATGTTAGCATAATATAAACAAGCTAACTTTTTTTCCACTCGATAAAAGTTAACGTGAGTGTTCTCGGTGGTCAGGAACAAATGTAATCGCATGGCAGGATGCTGTAAAAGGACCAAACTTCAGCCAGGAGACCAACTGAGATAATCCATCCACAATACGAGGTTAGTCATTCATATACTGCTGCATGGGCTGAGCTGCAGTTACATCCTAAGGTTTTAAAAACTGAGCTTAAATAAATGATTAGCGGTAATAAAAGCCGAGGGAGGTCAACAGTGATCACTGACTGTTTTAGGAGCTTTTTGAGATTAAATAGAAGAAAATACAAAACATTAAACATGTTAACAACACAAAAGCCATATTAAACGCAGACTACTTTAGACCCGCAAGTAGGATTCGTCGCGTCATCACTGAACAACCGGATATAGAGATGTGCTTCTGAATGTGGACGATGTGTCTTCTGCTGCAGTGATGCAGTTCTGCTTGTGTTGAGTGATGTAAACAACTGATCGATCTAAACTCTTTAAACATCAAAACTGATCATTAGACTTTTTATGACACAACAGTGGTGAGTGTTCCCACCTTCTGCTCTTTGTAACTTAACGCGATCTTTCCGTTTTCCAGTTTTGGACATGATTGTGGAGGATATCTTCACAGTAGTGATTGACCGCAAAGTAAAGCTACCGGAAATGTACAACCCCACATCCGGTCTCAAACCAGGAAGTTAGCATTTTCTCGTGCACAGGGTCAATTGGATTGTTAAATTTGTCATTGACTTGACATTGACCAATCAGCTGAAAGGAAGAAAAATCTGGTCAAAATTTGTACTTGCAAGTTGAAATCCACACGCAGCCAGGAAACCTGAGCGCAGTTTTACTTGTAGTTTTTTGCTTTGTAAGCAGACCTTAACAAAAACATTTGTAACTCGTGTAAATATTTTTTAC
>NC_140627.1:34676886-34754386 GCF_057382275.1 Copadichromis virginalis
TGGTTCTGTGAGGCGACAGCGCCCCCGCCGTCCCCTGTGCCGGTCTGACCAGCATCCTCCTCCAGAGTCCGGAGATGCGTGTGATGGTCCTGATCAGCTGCTCCGGCACAAGCAGAGAGAAACACGCCAGCCTCCTCAGCAGACGCCGCAGCTCGCAGACCGCCGTGGTCCTGCACCGGCGTCCTGTCCTCCTCCACCTCAGACTCCCCGCTCCCTGACGTCCCGGCTCCATCCCTGAGTGAGGAGCAGCTGGAGACAGCGTAGCTCCCGCCTACAGAGGACATCCTATGAGCGTGAGGCGAGCTCATCGGTCCACGCCTCTGTGCTCGCAGCAGCAACGGACGCCATGTCCACACCAACGCGTTCTGTGTTGTGGCCTCCCGTCAGCACTGAGGCGGCGTGTTACGTCAAGGGAAACGCAGCGTTTTGGAAACGCTCTCCCAAGCAGATACATTTGAAAACACTCCATCGCAGTGTGGACTGCGTAACCGCAGGTGTTTGGAAACAATGATGCATTTCAGTCATGTGATGCAGTCATGTGACCAATAAGACAGCAGAGGCCGTTACACAGCAGCTGTTTGTCTGCAGCCCTGTTACCGTCTGTGCTCCTCGTAGCTTTTCTTCAAATTCTTTAACGCGCAGCAACAACTCCACCTCATCGTCGGTCCATTTTCAAAACTCGCTGCTTTTCCTCGACGTTCTGCTGCTGCGACATTTCAGAGCGCCGGAAAGTAAAGCGGCAGACGAGCCTCATGCATGCGCAGTACGGGACGTTTCAGTGAGGATGAACAGCTGTTCGACTGAAAACAACAGTGTGGACGTCGCCACCGTCAGGCTGTGTAGCTCCACTCACGCTGGTTCAAGTCCAGCGTTTGTGCAGCGACGTGGTCTACCTCCCCCCCCCCCCTCCTCCCCCTCCTCACCTGTTCGTCCTCCTGATGTCTCGGCTGTGATGTGTAGAAACTCCTGTCAACACTCAGCCTGAGGCCACAGCAACTTTCCACTGCTCAGCTCTGTGACGGTTTTGGATCCTCTCACTGGGTGATGGTGGTGGGTTTACAGCACCAGTGTTTCTGGGTACGTAGGGTTGCTGGTACGACTCTTTGGCTGGTCTTGGCTTTGAGGCTTTCTGATCTTCAGTGTTATGAAACTTTTTAGCATGCAGCCCTGAGCCTTCCTCTGAGGATGTGTCTGGTGGATATAAACACATTAACACACCAAATCCGAGAGGTTCTACTCGTCACTCAGAGGGTTCACTTGTCTGTGTGTCTGGTTTGCTAAAGGTCTGGAGGTTCAGATGTCCTGTATGGATATGAAGTTACGGGGAGCAGAGCTCTGCATGGGCTCACTCAGAGGTTTCACCAGTCCAGATACAGTGAAGACCAATCAAACCACTTAAAACCTCACAGAGGTTCCAGTGAACAGCAGCAGGTCAGCTGAGGCTTCTCTTGTTCGGGGGCTGTGATCCAGATTTGACTGAAGGCTGAAGAAAAGATTTTTAATGGAGCAGATTTGAGTGTTTTGTGTTTCTGCAGGTTTCACCAGTTTGAGTTTGAATGTGCTCAGAAAACAAACTGTCGCTGCTCTGAGAGCTGTCAGCAGGTGAGTCTCCCTGATGGTTGGGGGAGGAGCCGATGTGGTTTCACTTTAACGGACGTGAAACGAAGGATAGAGGTCGCCCTGAATAAAGCTGTCAGGATACCAGCGTGACGAGCCGCCCGCCAGCTCACCGTCAACTGTTTCAGCGCATCATCATCATCATCATCATCATCACTTAGCGCTTTAAACACATGCTGTTCACTAAAGAATCAAATTACATAAGAAAAAGTAAAATAATGAATCATTTAATGAAAAGAGAAACTGAGTCTCTCTGAGGCCAACAGAATGAAAATGGCTTTAACGCGTCTTTGAAGTGGACAAGAAGCGGCCGCTCTAACGTGTGGAGGGGGGCTATTCCATCATTTAGGAGCCACCATAGAAAAGGCCCCGCCCCCTCTGGTCAGCTGACCTGAGAGACCGACAGGATGTGTGGGGATGAAGAAGCTCAGAGAGGCGAGACTGAGGGCACCAACAGCCAGAGAGGCCAGCACAGGGTCACATGCTCTGTTTGACCTGCTAGCAGTCGTGCAGCTGCGACAGCAGCGACTGGCTCACCTCCTCATTACTGTGGTGAGCTACACAAGTAAGAGCCTGGATCAGGTTCAAAGGTGCTGTCAGTCGCATTAAAAGATAAAAACTGGACTTCCCCACTGCTCTGATTTAGCTGTCCACTTTGAAACCCACGTCAGGAACAACAGGTTTAAAATAAACATCAGGATCCCAAATCTACACAAGAGCACTCACAGGGACACCAGGACCAAACAGGGACACCAGGACCAAACAGGGACACCAGGACCAAACACCTGCTGTCTTTTCTTTCAAATGTAAACAGTTTAGAGCCAACCGAGCTTTACTGTCATCCAGACGCCAGAGGTTTATGGAGACGCATCAATCTGCTTTAGGGGTGGGTAGATTTGGCAGAGGGGACAGAGGGACACAGAGGACAGAGGGGACAGAGAGGACAGAGGGGACAGAGACAGAGGGGACAGAGACAGAGGGGACAGAGCCCCGTCCTTTTCAATAAAGCTCAGACAATGACGTCAGGAGAAACTTGCAGACAGACTCGGTGCAGCAGTAAGAACCGAGTGTTACACAGGTGAGTTACGACTGTTGGAAGAGGTTAGGTCATATCTGCAGGGTCGGGGTGAGATTAGCTTTGTGCCGAGGTCAGACTGAGGTCAGACTGAGGTCAGACTGAGGTCAGACTGAGGTCAGACTGTCATATATGTAATAAACATGAGGGTGTGCTGCTGTCAGTTTCCCTCTCCGGCTCTCAGACTCCATCTATGTGACGTTATGCAAATATGCGGCAGCCACACATGCTGCCACTTGCTGCCAGCTCCTCTGCCAGCCCTCGTGCTGATGTGCCCTTTAGCAACAGAGACTCTGTGATGACGTGTCTCATGGGGGGATTTACGCCCTCTGTAGTGCAGAGGGATGAGGTGGGCTCGGTCACAGCCGTGGGTCGCAGAGTGGGCTGACAGAGACTCGGCAGAGGTCTGAGCTCTGGCCTGTCTGTGATGTTTCTACACCAGCAGAGAGCACAAAGACAGCTGCAGGTGTTTGCGTCGTGCGATCTCCTGCGAGTGGATCAGGAAACATGCAGGCAGGGATTGTTAACGTTACCGTGGTGTTGGGGTTGCTGAGCTTCCTCTGTCAGGCGGACAAACACAGAAACTGCTGGTGTGTAAAGTTCTCGTGAGGACGTCCCGACCCGAGGAGGCACGCTGAGACACGAGCACGGCGTCATGGGGGTAATAACTGCTGCAAACAATAACAACGTGTCCCGCAGCTCCGACAGGTGATTTATTAATGCAGCCGTTCAAAAGGAGCATCAAGACTCAGAGAGGGACGAAACAACGCTCCGCAGAGAGTCAGGCTGAAACAGAAACCAAAGGAGCGCCTGCCGTCATCGAGCCAATTCAATTCAATTCATAGTCGCCTGAAGGCACTTTATATTGTACAGTTGATCGTACAATAATAGATACAGAGATGAGTCCACTGTCAGAGGCCATAAGAAGATCATTTGTAACCTTCACTAAAGCTGTTTCTGTGCTGTGCTGAGCTCTGAAACCTGACTGAAACTCTTCAAATAAACCTCTGCAGATGATCTGTTAGCTGTTTGACAACTACTCTTTCAAGGATGTTTGATATAAAGGAAGGTTGGAGATTGGCCTATAATTAGCTAAGACTGCTGGGTCTAGAGATGCTTTTTGAGTAAAGGTTTAACTACAGCCAGCTTGAAGGCCTGTGGTACATAGCCGATCATTAGAGATAGGTTGATCATATTTAAGATCGAAGAATTAATTAATGGCAGGACTTCTTTGAGCAGTTTTGTAGGAATGGGGTCTAAAAGACACGTTGATGGTTTGGAGGAAGTAATTATTGAAGTTAACTCAGAAAGATCAATTGGAGAAAAAGAGTCTAACTTAATATCAATGGTACTAAGAGTAGCTGTAGATAATATTACATCTGTGGGATGATTACTGGTAATTTTTTCTCTAATGATAAAGATTTTATTTGTGAAGAAGTTCATGAAGTCATTACTAGTTAACATTAAAGGGATGGTTGGCTCAACAGAGCTCTGACTGTTTGTCAGCCTGGCTACAGTGCTGAAGAGAAACCTGGGGTTGTTCTTATTTTCTTCAATCAGTGATGAATAGTAAGATGTTCTGGCTTTGCGGAGGGCTTTCTTATAAAGCAGCAAACTATTTCTCCAGGCTAAATGATGATCCTCTAAATTTGTGACACGCCATTTCCTCTCCAGATTACGAGTCATCTGCTTTAGGCTACGTGTTTGAGATTATACCACGGAGTCAGGTACTTCTGATTAGAGACCTTAGAACTGACCTCCCAGCCCATTGTTCCTTCAGTGGGCTGGTTTCAGTCATTATGCAAATGTCCTGTTTATAAGGTTGGAACCTGCAGGGTTCTTTTACACTTTGACAGAAGCCGGTTGAGTCTAATAACAGATTAAATGCTGTGTTGAGGCACGTTGAGCTGACCGAGCGTGAAAACATTCCTGACAGTAATCAGCGATGATGTGGGGAAAAACAAAACGCTAATAATGAAACTGCTCGTGGTTTTAGCAGCCTCACTGGGTCATGACCATCTTTTATATACAGTCTGTGGCCACACTGACCCCACCGTGCCGGACGACCCCGGAGACGTGTCCGTCCTCCTGTTTCAGACCCGGCACGTGGCTCCGGGTCCAGCTCGCAGGTTAGATGCTGCAGGGTCACTGATGATGTAACAGCTGTGACATCATTTCCTGTCTCACCCTTTAATGTTTGTGCTTTTTAAACTTCAAATATTCATTTGATTCTTTCTTCAATTTCGATCAAATTTATTTGTATTTTTACTCATTTTTGGTCCTTTTGCTCGTTTCTGTGGATCAATGAGTGTGTTTATTGATTATTGGTGAGACGAGTCACTCATGTTGCTTCACTGTCGCTCATCATCGATCTGCTGTAACAAACCAGGGCTGCATAAATAAGCAAAGCTGCTCCATATTGAACACAAACACTGTCTCTGTGCTGCAGTAACAGCCTCTGTGTGGCGCTGCTGCCCCCGTGTGGCTGCACCGCAGACCTGCAGCAGCTGAAACTGAGCCACATGTTCCAGATGTTTTCCCTGCACAGCTGTTTCACACTCAGCCTTAATTTACTGATTCATCAGATCGAAATATGACTGATCAATCGAGGTGATCGGATTTGTTTGTTTACCTTCAGCCGAATCACATCTCCATTTCTGACTAAGTGAAATCAAGCTCTGGTTTACTCACAACTTTCTTAAACTTAATGGCAATAAAACAGAATTCATTTTAACAGGCACCAGATCAAAACTGACCAAAGTCCCGACCAGAAGTCACTGATCACTCTGCTGTCACACCCTCCCCGCAGGTCCTGGGGTCATCCTCGACAGCACAGAAAAAACATCACTCAGCCTTCCTACTTTCATCTCCATAACATTGACCTCCTCCAATCAGTACACTATAAACATCTGCTCTGGATTTCTGTGATTTATGGTCCGTCTCATGAATCCCTCCATAAACTGCAGTTGGTTCAAAAACAGCTGCTCGTAATATTTCCAGAGCTAGATCCACTGAACATAGAACAGCTGTTCATTGGTTCACCTCCGTGTCAATTCCAACATCCTCCATATTTATCTGATCTTCTCCACCCACCCCCTCGTACACGCCGCTCTTCTCCAGCCTTCTGTCTGCTCCACCTGCTCGCCTGAGCACCGCGGGACTCTTCGTCAGGTCTCCAGACCACAAACTCTCTCTCACCTTTAAATCACGTCTCAAACTCATCTGTTCAGAGCAGCGTACAGCTGATCTGTCTCGGTCCATCTTTACCATAGTTGTTGTTGTTTTGACCTTATGGCTAAATTTTATTTTGCCATGTTTATTATATTTTATTGCTGCTATTGTAAAATGACCTTGAGGTCTTAAAGGCGCCTGTGAATAACATGTGTTATTATTATTATAACAAAAACTGATTTTTGATCAGCACAGATCATCATCATCATCATCATCAGTATTCTTGTTGTTACACTTTAGCAGGTAAATAATACCTTAAAAAATGTCATAAAATTAGAAATTTTAACTATTACGAAGCTTTTATAACCTTTACATTTGATATTGTTTACATATATAATCAAACATGTTGTAATAATTTAACAATTAGAGAAAATATGTTGAACAATATAATTTTCAGTCCAGATTTTATGTAAAAAATAAAAATGTTGTAATAAATAATTTTTCGATCCTTTTGTTCAGCACGTATGTAAATATAATAACGACCTGTTTCGTTAAAGCTCCCGTTCGTGTTTCACAGGTAACGTTTCAAACAGCTGTTGTCAGGTCAGTGCATCCTTCATTGCCTCCTTTACCTGAGGAGACACTGAAGCCTCCTTTATGAAGGGGAGGAGGCGACGCGACCATCAAGATGTTTGTGCGGCTGCAGGAACGAGTTCAGACGCGTCACAGCGTTAACGACTTTAATAAGAAAAAACAAAAACATCTGTGAAACATCTGCCTTCACAGTCCTGATCACAGATCAATACATCGATCATACAGAAACATTTTTCACTCAAACATCAACATCGTTCTTTATCTGAAGTCTGGATTTAAAATTCTCCTGCTGGATTAGCCTAGCTTAGCACAAACACTGGCAGTGGATGGAAACTGTTAGCGCAGCTGGAGGAAGAACTGTTCCTTTGGGGGTGGGGCTTATGAAGGGGGTGGGCTTCAGAGGGGTTTGGGCAGGCTGGAAACTTCCTGCAAGCACTCGTCATACGCTTCCTGGTACTCTTCATGAGGTTTGATGAGGATGACGCAGGTCGGCCTCTTCGAGCCCGCAGAGGAACCCAGATCCTGGAACAGAGTTTCACAATAAGAGTCAGGAAATGAAAAACACTTTAACTGCTATGCAGATGACACCCAGCTCTATCTGTCCATGAAGCCAGATAACACACACCAATGAGTTAAACTGCAGGAATGTCTTAAAGACATAAAGACCTGGATGGCCGCTAACTTTCTGCTTCTTAATTCAGATCAAACTGAGGTTATTGTACTCGGCCCTGAAAAGCCTAGAAATATGGTATCTAAGCAGATTCTTACTCTGGATGGCATTACCCCCATCTTATCTTAATGACCTTGTAGTACCATATCACCCTATTAGAGCACTTCGCTCTCGCTCTGCAGGCCTACTTGTTGTTCCTAGAGTATTTAAAAGTATAATGGGAGGCAGAGCCTTCAGTTTTCAGGCCCCTCTTCTGTGGAACCAGCTTCCAGTTTGGATTCAGGAGACAGACACTATCTCTACTTTCAAGATTAGGCTTCAAACTTTCCTTTTTGCTAAAGCATATAGTTAGGGCTGGATCAGGTGACCCTGAATCCTCCCTTAGTTATGCTGCAATAGATGTAGGCTGCCGGGGATTCCCATGATGCACTGGGTGTTTCTTCTTTGCTCACTATGTGTTAACAGACCTCTCTGCTTCTCTCATCCCAACCAATCACAGCAGATGGCCCCGCCCCACCCTTGCTCATAGGGGGTCATATGATTGTTGGGTTTCATATGTTCATAAGTTAAAGACAAAAAAGGATTATTGTACTCGGCCCTGAAAAGCTTAGAAATATGGTATCTAAGCAGATTCTTACTCTGGATGGCATTACCTTGGCCTCCAGTAACACTGTGAGGAACCTTGGAGTCATGTTTGACCAGGACATGTCCTTCAACGCACATATTAAACAAATATGTAAGACTGCTTTCTTCCATTTGTGCAACATCTCTAAAGTTAGAAATATCCTGTCTCAGAGTGACGCTGAAAAACTAGTTCATGCATTTATTACTTCCAGGCTGGACGACTGTAATTCATTATTATCAGGAAGTCCTAAAAACTCCCTGAAACACCTGTTGTTGTGATTTGTTGCTGTATAAATAAAACTGAATTGGAAGCACACAGACTTTTCAAAATAAGAGAAATTATCCCAACACTAAAAGTCAGGAAATCACAAAAGATTTGAAAATAAGAGTCTGAAGCTGACGCGTGCTCACGTGTCACATGATCAGACGTTTGATTTGATTGATTGGCTGAAGCTCAGCCGGTCATCGACTAATCAGAAGGTTGGTGGTTTGATCTGCATGCAAGAAAGCTTTTCTACTGAAAACGTCTCGATGCACACTCGATCATCCAGGGAAGTAAATCTGCAAAAGTTGATTCTGTTCATCTGGATGTTTTCAATGGTGCTCATGGCCACTGATCAGCGGTCATGAGAATCTGCATAATTAAGATTAAGGAGCTGACCCCCCAGCCCGTTGTTCCTTCAGTGGGCTGGTTTCAGTCATTATGCAAACGTCCTGTTTATAAGATTGAAATCTGCAGTCAGCTGAGACTGAAGAAGCAGGGTTCATACGCCTTTTTCAGGGTCAAATTCAAGCACTTTTCAAGCACTTTCAAGGTCCCTTTTCAAGCTTTTCCAGCACCCCCCCCCCCCAAAAAAAAGAATGCATGTTTCGATTCGCGTCACCTCAGTAAGACCATGTGAAAATGAAAACAAATCATCCCAGGTGAACTTAAACATCTTTGTTCACCTTTTGTTAAGAAACAGAAAAACAAACCACTGCAAAAGGAAACGGCCTTCTACACATCGTGTATAAACTCAAAATGCACCTTTCACTTAAAATTAAGTCAAATCAACTCGTTAGATATTCTTCTCCTGTTGACCCCCCCAAAAATAAATAAGTAAGTCTTCTCATCAGATATTGATGCTTCTTTCCTGTGTGACAGATGTTTGTTTGTTTTTTAAGTTAATTCCCAATAAAACCTTTTGCTAACTACGTCGCTGTCTGTATCATTGCTGAAGGCCTAAACGTCACCTTTGAAGTGTTTGTGCTGATAACATCATGCACAGTCAGACTGGAGAACAGCACAGACTGGGAGGCTCTGAACACATCACATACTTCAATTCAACATATAAGACTTTAAGGATGCACAAGCATCCACTTAAAATATTTAATTTATCATCTGTCATATTATTATGTACAAGTCCAGTGTATTTTGTTCATCTGCCTTAAATAAACAGGCAGCCTTACAGTATGAAATATTCATGTACAAACTCACATAACTGTGTGAACTGTCTCAGCAGCTGATTGTGCCCCACAGGCCTCAGTGTGAGCTTGAAGACATTTATAATGTTGAAGTGGTTTAATGTGTCGGTGCTGACGATAAACACAGTTTGAATGAAACTGTGGTCGCACAGAAACAAGAGGCTATTCTTTGGATCAGTCATATCACCATCACTTCACCCAAAAGCACCAAGTTAATACTCAAAGAAGCTGCAGCTATACACACAAATATAAAGAGTACTTTTAGCCTCTGACCCTCTGGCTCCAGGGTTGATTTGTTCTCTATCTTTCACCTTTAAAAACTGTTTATCTTGCCAATCTGTTATTTTCTCATTTTGACAAACTGTTTCAGCACAATTGATCTAAATTCAGACAAAATTTAAAATACGAGTAGAAAGAGATCTTACTGACTGCAAAACCCACAAACATCTTTACACTGCAGTCTGCTGTTGGTGGCTTTTTTGCAGCAACTGTGACGTTCACTACTAGAACTGACACACAAAACAACGACTACACACTAACTACAAAATGCAACACACTAACTTGAGACTCCAAACATGGCAAACGTCACAAACCTCCCTCTCTCTCTCTCTCTCGCTCACTCCTAAAACCTCCTCCTCTTCCCAAACAACCAGATGCCACATGTTGCCGTATCATTTTTTGATTGGTCCACACGTTAACATTTTTCCACCAATAGGGATGGAGTGTTTTTTCTTTTTCTTTTTTCACTCACAAGCAAAGCGTGCTTGCTGGCGCTCTCCTTAGAAAACGCTGTTTTTACCGTTTCTTCCCGGAGTAAACGCCACTGTTGTAACAAACAAACAAACATCGGTTTTACGTGGCCTATCAACACAGTTTAAACACTGATACATAGTTTGAAATCTGCACATTCGACCCAAGTTGAAATGGAGACTCTGGTCCCAGAGGGTTAACCAGAAAGCCTACGTTAGCTAGTTATGTATCAGGCTAATGTTTAAAGCTTTCACTGGAGTAAATGAACTCATATCACTGCTCAGTAATGTTAGCTAAGCTCACAGCATATCCCATAACAGCGCTGCCATACTGCATCACACTCAGTGCATCTCAATCATGTCTCCAGCGAGTTTGATAGCAAAATAATAATCACAATTTAAAAACAGCGTGTGTAACGTACACGTACTGGAAAATATTTACTAGCACTCACCTATCATGACTGGAGAGCACAAACTCCACCATTGTTGTTTTCCATCAAACACTCATTAAAACAGCGACCTACAGGTATGTTAGCGCACTCATCCCCGACTGTCCGAGGGAGGGGCGGGGCCACACGGTGAAACAGATGCAAGGCAGCCAGGCGGGGAAAATTCGCGACTCATTTTATTTCTATCTGATAAGAAAACGATTCAATCAGTTATTTGTGGTGAATGAAACACAGCTACACTTTCAAGCACTTTTAAGCACCACATCTGAAATTCAAGCACTTTTCAAACCTTGAAAAGACAACATTAAAATTCAAGCATTTTCAAGGATTTCAAGCGAACGAACCCTGAAGGAGTCAGCTGATGATGACGAAACGTTTCTCCCACTGAAAACGTCCAGATGAACAGAATCGACTTTTGGAGCTTCAGCTGAAAAGTTTGTTTTGTGAGTCGTACAAAGTGTTGTACAAGAACCAATCAGCTTCTCCGACATCCTCACCAACTGTTTTCTACAAGACGTGAGGTCAAATGAGCGCCACAGCCACAGACGGTGCACGCTGTCCAAAGACAGAGTAAGAGCTGAACTCCACATGGTCAGAAACAGCAGGCAGAGACACGGACGCCTGCACACTCGTACGGACCGTCTGAGACGTCACATTCACACAGCGCTCTGAGACACACTCGTGTCGACTGTAACGTTTTCCTGCTGCGCTGAGGAAAGTGCAGCGAGCAGTGCACACACATGCTGTGTGAGCGGCGCTCTGCAAGCACAGACTGAGTTTCAGCCACGCCCATGACGCCTCCATCCAACCTTGACAGAGCGACGCGTTCAGAGCCCGCCCCCATCAGGTGACAGACCTTCAGCACACCTGTCCACTGTCACTCACCACTTTAGACGGGATGTAGGCGTACGGCAGGCTTCTGTCCTCACACATGACGGGCAGGTGGGAGTAGACGTCGATGGGCAGCGTGTCGCCCGCCATCACCACGATGCTGCAGACACATCAGAAACACATAAACACACCTGTGATCGTCACGAACACCTGGACACACCTGAGGACGCGCTGGAAGGTGCAGCAGCGGCTCACCCTTTCTCTCCTTTGTTGATGAACTTCTGAACTTCTTTGACTCCTCGTCGGATGTTCTTCACTTTGGCAGCTGGACGATAGAAACAGAGACACATTGAACCAGACTCCAGTCAAAAACCTGCAGTTTTAAGCTCAAGTGCAACATGAAGGATCTGCGCCTCCTTCAAGCCCAGTCCAGCTGCAAACTGCATTTAAAGTGAGGAGGAGCACATCTGGATGTTTAAAGCTCTAACATCTGCAGTGTGAACACATCGTTCACATGATTCCCGACAACAAACGTTCCCTCACAAACCAAACTGTGAAGGAGATTTTCTCACATACTAAAAACACTTCAAAATAAAAGCACATGCAGCTGCCTTTTAAAACGCCCAGTGTAACCGGAAGCGGTTCTGACTGAACCTTTCACTGAGGATGACGCTGTACAAACAGCCGCTGATTTCTCACAGAAAATTACCAATAGATTAGAAACTGTGCATCTATAAACGACGTGTTTACGGCCGAATTAACCAGAAGCTTTAGACGACTCGAACACTTTCTTATTTAAAGTCCTACATCGACTCTAACAACTGCAGAGCAGAAAGAAACCGTTAAATTCGTGAATTTTTAAACAGAGTTCGGCGCCACCTCCACGAGAACAGCAATCTCCAACATTTCCCGGCCGTTATTCTTCTTCTTCTCACCTTTTTTCACGCATTTGTAGAGCTTCTTGCTGAGTTTTTTGGAGGCCAGCGGCTGAGCGATCGGGTTCAGGTGAGCGATCAGCTCCTGGTACGACCTGTCGGTGCCCCCGGTACCGGCTTCTTCACCCTCCTCCGAAACTTTCTCCTTCTTCACCTTCGTCATTTCTGATCGATAATCACTGGTGATCGATACCCGTTTAATTGTTTTCTGCTCGGACTCCTGCCTGCTGATCACAACACGCACACAGAAAAGACCCCACACGTGTTTCAAGACTCTTTCTCTGCCGTTTATGAAAATGCTGAACCACAGCGCCACCAGCGGCCCGGAGGGCAGCGGCAGCACCACCCTTCAAAATAAAATACCAAACTTCCTTTTTTAGGTTTAGTCAGAATTTTACTGACACGCCAGAAAATTTCCTCGTAAATATATATCTATATCTATGTCTATAAAGAGATAAATAATAACATTAAAAAAAGTGAAAGTTTAAGTGAAGAGTTTTGGATTCAGTAAGAAGGAAATAATTTCCCCCTAAAATCTAAAGACCAGCTTCACTGTGTGGACACTCGAATTTTCTTTCATTACAAGAAGCTAACAAACAAATTAATTACTGCTCATCAGAATAATCTGAAGAGAGTATGTTATTAATATTTTTCTTATAAACGTAATGATCAAGTTTTATTGCAAAGTGACACGACAGTAAAATGAAAAACTGCTAAATGAAAAGTAATGAACAGTATAAGACCTTTGATTCCACATACACATTACTCATAGTGTTTATTTCATTACATTTGATCGGGAAGAAATAAAAAAAAAGTTTAAATACAATTTCCATTTTTAAAGGTTTTTATTTTGTCAGTATTGAATTTGGCTAGAAGCCAAACCTGAATTGTGTAAAAACATTTAAATGATTTCATGTGAATTGGGAATCCTGAAATCACCTTCAAAGCTCACACAGACTGAATATTTGTGCAATGATTAAATATCAGATCTGAGCTTCTCTCCAGTCTCGATTCATCTTTAAGCTCAGTCACAAGCATGAATTTAATTTTAATGAATTTAAGCTAACAAACATCTAAATCGAGTAAACAGATGAGCAACAGAACAAAAACTGGTTTGTTAAAAACAAATAACTGATAAACACAGTAAACACTGATGATTATTGATTTGTCCTGGTGCGGAGCTGGGCCACGACGGCCGGTCTGGAGCAATGACTTCACGCTGATGACATCATCACTGGCGGATGATGTCACTGCATGGTGGGGAGCTTCTGCTTCTTCATCTCGGTGGCCATTTGACACCAAACGCAGGGCAGACAGAAGGTGGAGCACAAACAGTCGGTGCAGAGGTTCCCCTGAAACAGGCAGAGTGAGCCACACTGACTAATGTTAGCTTAGCGGCTGCTAACTACAACCAAACGAGCGTCTCAGCGCCACCTCGTGGTCCTACTTTGATGCCGTAGCGCTGACGCAGCGACACCCTGATGGACATCGTGATGGGACGGACGCAGCCGAACACGTCCAGCAGGGGGAGACAGAGACACTGACCGAACTGTTGGGTGGTTCGACAGACGAAGCAGGGGCAGCACCAGAAGGCGAAGCAGCCTGAACGACAGACGACGACAAACAAACTGAATAACGACATGAAACAAAGTAACACAAAAAACTGAAAAAAAAACAAGAGCAACAAACTGCAAACTCTAAATAAAAATAAAAACAGCATCTTTATATTTGATTTAAAAAAAAGTTCAATCATAAAATATGAATTGTTTCCTTTTGTTTAACAAATAAACGTATTGTTTACACTGTAGATGCTGCTTAGGTTCAGACCATGTTTTTGTTTTTTTAAAGATGCGAGTAAAACCAAACCTCAGCTGATGTTGTTAGCCTTTGGATGGATTCACACACTGATGATAATTTGACGCTTTTTGAATGGAGTTTGGTGCAGAGCCTCAGCAGCTGCTCTGAATATGAACTCATCAAAGAACCAAAGAAGCTTTGTGTCTGATTCTGAACTTTGGGACATTTTTAGATTCAAACTGATTCAGTGTGAATGAACGAACATGTGACCTCAGTGCTGTTTATATTCTGATCTATTTAAAATGATAAACTTATTTAAAATCAAAGGAAAACAGATGACAGCTGATGTTTGTCTCTGTGGAAGCTGATAAATTAAAGAACGAGTGTTTGTTTATGTTCAATTAGATTCTTATAATAATTCTTATGAGCTGTTAAAGCGTCGGCTGCATGCCCGTGTCCAGCTGTTAGTCTGGTCCCGAGTGTCAGCGTGGGATCAGTGAAGTCCGCTCTGATTGAAGCGTGGTTGTTACTCTACATTGCTTCTTGTCGTCGCAGCAGTCGCAGATCCCTGAAGCCCAGTCAGCTTCCACCGAGGAAACGAAGAGCTGCTGAGGCTGCGTCATCACCGGCCGGCTCATCGTCACACCTGTGGTACCCAGTCGTTAGTGATCATTTATTAACAGATTCCATAATCACCACAAGTGTGCGTTAGTACAAGTTATTCACACGGGTCACTGCCTCCCTGAGTTAGCAGGGCAAAGGTCAAAGTTCATGACAGGACATGAGAAAAAGATTGAACCCTCTCCTAGAGTTAGGGTGAGGAGCTCCAACCTGAACCGCTGCGCCACATCGAGAGGAGCCAGTCGAGGAGGTTTGGGCTCCTGCTGGGCGTTTGAAGCATGTCGTACTGACGGAGGCCCCGGGACAGAGCCGGGACTCACGGACAGATCGCAGCTCCTGACTGGTGTGAGTGAGGGACCCTGGGCTTACAGCTGCTGGAAGAGTATAGCCTGGTTGGAAGAGCCGCCAGGCAGCTTGACTTAGGTTTGCAAAGCTGCACCTGAACTAACCACAAGAACCAAAGATCAGAGAGCTGTGCATGGATGCTGCGAGCCTCAATGACCTGCAGCTGTAAAGAAGAGTGGACCAAAACTCGCCCACAGAGATGTGACCCACAGAAACCAGCACCGAGACTTTATCTACAAACTGCACTGTCACAGGAATGCAGAGAGCCGTGTGAGCAACGGGAGAAACAATAACAAGAAACATCCGAGAACGTCGGCACTAACAGCACGACGCAGCCACAGAGGAGAGAAGACAAACCTCCACGGTCCAAAGAGTCAGGTCCACTTCCTGTGATCTTGAAAGGATCATGCAGCTGTCACGAGTTCAAGCTTTTACTTTGATATTTTACAAACAGGAAATATGAGGTTACATTAAACTATGTACACAAGTCACACAAACCACATTAAAAAGTCTTATCAAATCCAAATGTTGCTGATGATTTTTGAAAAAATATGAAGCTCGAGGTGAAACAGTTCTCATCACCGTCTACACCAGGACTCGAGTGTCCGTGATCCAGCACAGCTGATTTAAATGACTAAATTATCTCCTCAACATGTCCTGAGGTTCTCCAGAGGCCTGGTAATGAACTAATCATGTGATTCAGGTGTGTTGACCCAGGGTGAGCTCTATAGAGAATCCCCCATGTTTGTATCCTGTGGACGCAGTGAGGATGAATGAAAATACCAAATATTTCGTCACACGCTGTACAGTCATCATCAAGCCCAAGACTGTGATCAGTGGATATACACAGACACGGGTAAAATAAGACAATATTTGCATGGAGTTTGGTGTGGAGTTCTACCAGCTGCTCAGGGAACATTTTAAAGGTATAACAACAACATTCATGTGAGACAACGTGACAGGAATGTTAGAATAACTGTTTCAAACCATCGAAGAAGCAAAGAGCAGCAGACACACAAACCCACAATCCCAGCTGCTGCGACTAAAACCTGAACAATAATGAGATGATATAAAAGTGGGATCGTCTTACCTGTGTGACTGATGTGGTCGCTCTGATTGGAGAGGTGAAGGTTTCGGATAAACCTGATGGAGTTCAGGTGGGCGGAGCCTGCTGAACTCAGCTGCATACGAGGTCTCATCTCGTTCATTTAAAATGTGTTAAAAACAAGTTTGATTATTTATTTAAACTGGTTTCATTCAACTTTATAAAAATATATAAATTAAAATAAAACACTTTATATGTTCCAGTTTTTTTTTTTACCTGTATGTCAGATTGAGACATTTGCAATGCAGTTTAACATAAACTGGCTCATTTACAGTCAGTGCTGAGTGTAACGTGTTATCATCACTTGCTACGTTACTATAATCACATTACATTCTCAGTAATGCAGTAAAGTAATGCATTTAATCACTGCAGGACGGACAGCAGAGCAGCCACACAGCTGTGAACGTGACTTTTATGTCATTGCACAAAAGGATGAGAGCGTGACGGTAAAGTGGAGACAGCTCCAGGACAGAAGCAGCAGCACTGCTAACACAACTCGTGCTGCCCGATGGCTCTTCAGTCCAACACTGTATTTTAGTGTAATTTATCAATTCTGAATGTTTTGGGAAAACATTTTTATTAAAAGCTTCGTTTGAATGTTTTTACTATGGAGAACACACCCGGACAAAAGTTTCAAATCTTTTGTCCTCCAGGCCTGCAGCTGTACACTCGCTGTCTTTGGATCTGTCCCCCCCCTTCCATATTTGACATAATAGTATGATCCTAGTGTGTCTTTGCATGTGATTGGCTGCATGGTGTGCCCGTCAGTACAAAGTACCGCCTGCCTGGACTCTCATCAGGGCTGAGCAGCAGGTGCTGAATAGCGATGATAAATTTGATTCCTTTTACTGAATCGAGTTTTAATGACTCACTCACCAAAGTGAATCGAATTTTTGAGTCATTTGAGTCACTGAGTCAGTTGACCAGAGAGTGCAAAAATGTACATTTTCACTCAAACTTAATTTGCTAAGATGAGTGATTGTAAAAGAAAACAACTATTTTATAGAGCAAAAAATAGCAAAAAAAATCTAAAGGGAACATTTATTTATTTTTCCTCAAATGTGTCAAATATATATTTTCTCATCTAAATGTCCACTGAGCTGTGAGCCAGGGGGCGGTAATGGACCTTAACATTGGTCGCCAACCAAGAAGAAGAAGAAGCTGTGAGCCAGGAGGGAGGGGGTGAGTAGCTCAAATGTGCTGTTAGCATGTTAGCAGAGCGATGCTACTGTGAACCGAGGAGCTATTGTCTTGATGTGAGCTTCTACTCAGGGTTTTTTCTTCCAGTTCAGAGCAGAAACGTTGTTGTTAAGATACTGGATGTTGTGTTTTTCTCCACAATTTTAATTATAAGCTAGACATATTTCTACTAATGGAATTAGTTTGCTAACAGCAACAGGGATGAGTCAGTGAGTCAGTTGGGCTTGTGAATCATGATTCACGAGTCAGTAAAGTGATTCTCGAGTATTGAACGATTCGTTCATGATTCGCGCATCACTAGTGCTGAACATTCGGCTCTCCCTGAGGAGTCTGCTGTTATGAGCGACACATCACCATGCTAATGCTAAGCTAACGGTAAGCTAGCCACAGACTCAGTGATGTATGCAGACTCCAGCACAGCAGCCAGAGCCTGAACTTCACCAGGTAACAGTCAGGCTGCTGTTTCTACCTGCTCATGTCTCTACAGTAGAATCACCGTGGCGACCGCCTCTCTGTGCTGAGACATCCGGTGTGTCCTCACGAGGAGTTCATGACGGTGTGCTTAGCCTCAGGTTTACAGTATATTATGAGACCGTGTGTTTCAGGTCATTTTACAGAGACGTGAAAGTAACAAACATACTGCATTACATTTAAGAAAAGGAACAAGTAATGTGTAATAGATTACTTTTCTTTATAGTCACTCTGTAGTTTGAGTAAATGTGGAGTATGCAGTGGAAGGATCTGAATAATTGTAAGACATATTTAGATTTTAATGCATAAAACACAATAATATAATAAAGTTTTTTATATTTGAGGAGCGAGGGAGAGCCAACATGTCAAAAACAACAAGAATGTTGTACTTTATACGAGATGTGCCACAAATTATTACTATGATTATAGTGATTAAGTCACTAACGGGCAGAGATGGGCAGTAACGCGTTACAAGTAACGCATTACTGTAATCCGATTACTTTTTCAATTAATGAGTAAAATAAGAGATTACCTTAGCAAAAACGGTAATTAGATTACCGTTACTTTCCCGTAGGAACGCTGCGTTACTGCGTTACTAAAACTGTGATTTTTTGCGAGAATGTCTCACGACAGTGACGTAAGCGAGTGCGACGTTCGTGACAACAGCTGTGTGCAGATCAACAATGGATCATATATCGAGAGAGTATGAGCGTGCAGCGTTTAAAGCGTGGAAGTACTGACCTTACTTTGAGTTTGATTCCATAAAAAGTGACAAAAACATTAGTGTCCGCTGTGCGTGGGAAGAAAACTTCTTTTTACAGCGAAAAAAACCCTAAACTTCCAACAAGCACCGAGTAGCTACGACGTAATGGGAAACTCACAGAGAAACTCGCGGATTCTTCCACTGACCGCTGCACACCTGCACCAGGGTAAACCTCCGCCTACCCCACTCCTGCTTTACAGGTGAAAATAGAGCAACAGGACCGCTGAGTCTTTGACTTTATTTATTTTCTGCTGTGTTTTACTTGATTTTTAGAATAGAATAGAATAGAATAGAATAATCCTTTAATTGTCCCACAAGGGGAAATTTGTTTTGTGCATAAACACAAAAAAATATTTTATTTTATGTGCAGAAAATAGGTTTAAATGGTCAACAAACAGAGAAAATGTTTAAAGGATGAAAAACTAATAGCTATAAAAACTCTGATCAAAGAAGTTCAAAAAATTTTTCAAATATTTTATTAAATCTGAGAAAAACCTGAAATCATACCAGATCTTTCACAATAAGAGCTCATTTGTATTTACATGTTAGTCTGTTAACCACCTGCTGCCTACAGACCCTCCCACCTGAGGGAGATTTACCACCTGAAGCTCTCTGATTGGACAGAAATGAAGGCACAGCTCTGGCTCAAACTCCAGAAAGCCTGTTGTTATTCGTTATATCGTCTTCAGCCCCGGCAGCTGAGTGGGCGGAGCCTCAGATCTGCAGAGGTAGTTCTCGTATACGCCTTCGCTGCCGCTGATGTGGTACACGGCGTCCCCGGCGGAGCTTTTGCTGTGAAGCTGCACAGCAGACGACGTGGAGCTGAAGCGGGCCGAGGTGTCGAACTGCTGAAACTTCTGAGGGCTGAGACACGAGAGCCGAGAGTCAGCAGCTTTAATTATTATTAAATGTCTTCATAGTTACTTCCTGTACAGAATAAAAGACTTCCTGTGGAGACGTTCTAGACTCATTTGTAGGATTCTTTAAAGCTGCTGAACTTTCAGGGAAATTTGTAGAAACTATGTTGACTTGAAATTGGAAAATAAACTGCAGATAAATGATCAGCGGAGCGAGCGTTAAAATAACGAGCGGGCTGCAGCTTCATGAGGATGCTTAAAGGGTCTGAAGCTCGCTGCTCAGTTTCCGCTCGTTTGAAATTGGCTGTGTGGTTTGTGGTTTTGGACACATCTGGTTTCAGTCTGAGCACGTGTGAAGACGTTATGATGAAGCTGTATCGACAGACTGAAGGCTGAGAAATCGTGAAAAGCTCATAGATGTCGTCCTTCAGTGCCGTCGATGATCGAGGCGCTGAGCCGCGTCATTTATTCAGGAGACACAAAGAAGAAGTCCATGATCATACTCACCGTCTGCAGAGCAGCTTCAGGCCTCCTGCTGCAGAGACACAGAGGACAGACAGACGTGAGCTGTGGGCGACCTCATGCCCCTGTAAACATTTGAAACCCTGTTGCAGCCGCCATCTACAAACCACAGAGCTGCCGGGACATGCACACCGTGACCGAGCTTCAGCTGGGCGAGCTACTCTGCAGATATGAGCTTCTGATCATTACAGTTACTTTGATGGGAAGTTAGAAGGCGTCATAAATGGAGTCACGAGTGCTGAAACTGAACAGGATGGATGTTTATCTGGATCCCATCCTGGCACCAAACGAAGGTGGAAACACATCAGGCTCAGTGCAGAACTAAAGCTTTGTTTTGGCTTCAGAGTTTCACACTCACTGGATGTGAAACTTCAGACAATAACAGAACTGAAAGGTTTTCCATCTCTGATCATCTGAAGTTAGGTCGTGACTGCGTGAGGGCGTCACTCGCAGCATTCAGTGTGGAGGTGAGGTTCTGACAGTCGTCTTTGATCAGTAACATGAGAAACAGCAGTGGGTCAAACATGTAACGCAGCTGTGGCGAGCTGAAGAACTCACCGATGAGGAGCAGCAACACCGAACCCAGCAGCACGTAGAACACAACGCCCGTCAGAGCTCCGCCCTCCTGCTTCTGCAGACACACAAACACACAGCGGCGGTTTAACACGTCACACGTCTGTGCAGATTAGCAACACGTGAGCAGCAGACTGAGCTGATCCAAGACAACAAAAAGGCAAAGAAACAAAATCCAGAGCAGGAACTGAGGGGCGGGACTATTTATACACACACCGGGTAATCAGGACATTCACGCTAATAATATAATCACATGGGAGTAAAAGCAACCATTAGACCAGGCTACGTCCATAATGAAGTCTCTGGAGATCGACCGTCGGTGGCTCGTACCGCGGGGGGTGACGGGCAGTACTAACGGTAACATCGATAACAAAATTATAACCAGAACCAAAGACTCAAAGCACTGAACGTCCAAACCCAACCAATCAAAAGCATCAAACAATCAACGAGCACCAAACTCTTAGCCTGCCGTCCTCTGCCTCCGTTTTCCGGCCCCTGATGACAGGATGCGAAAGGATTCAGTGCTGCTGTTTCATTTAAGGACCTTTCATTAGTGCATGTGTAGTTGGACCACAGACACCCTGAAGCCACAGCTGTTTGTGCACATCACTCCGTCCTTTGGGGACGCTCACATGGATCCTGCTGCTGGTACTCAGAGGAGAGACTTCTACAAACAGCTTCAGTCTCCAACATTAGACACGCCTGACATCAATAGAACAGGTTACTCATTGTGTTTCTCACAGGATCTCTCACCTCACTGCCGCTCGTCACACTGTGGGAGGAAGTCGTCAGGCTTTCTGTGGAGGTCAGGTGACCTGCAGGATGAGGAAGTGAAAGCAACCGCTTTAAAGGGAGTTTCATCAGCAGCCCGACGCTCTAGCGCAGGGGTGTCAAACTCAAACACACAGTGGGCCAAAATTCAAAACTGGAACAAAGTCGCGGGCTAACGTTAATATTTATTGAAATATATTTATTCCTCCAGATATAAGAATGAATCTTTTCTTATGGACACGTTTTGCTGGAAAACTGAATATGGAACAAGCAAAGCTTAATACTAAACAATACATATATTAGCTGTATAATAGCAGTAGGCCAGCTCTGATAGTAATTTGGTGTGGCTTCGCGGGCCAGAGTCTGACACCTACGCTCTAGAGCTTCACTTTAACCTGCTGATGCTGTATCGCAGACACACTGGGAGCCTGATGTCACAGCATCACTGGGACCATCAATCTGACAAATCAGGAGCTGCTGCTGTAAATATGTGACGACTAATAAAGTTTACTCCACAGAAATGCTGTTGTTTGTTTGTGTGTCACTGAGGAAATGATGGGTTTAAGCTGAAAGACCTGGTTTCATGTGCAGATTTGCTGTGAGCAGGACGAGTGTGCAGCGCGTTACAAACTACACACAGCTTTGGATCGGTCACCTGCAGTCTGAGAGGCCGCGGTGGTCTTTGTCGTCGAGGCTGTTGATGTGTGAATTTGTGGAGCTGAAACAAACACGAACTCGTTACCATCATGAACATAAAAGTTCAGGCAGACAGTTTAAACGCACGAGTGGATTCTGCTGTTTGATCCTCAGCTGCAGACTCACCTGGGACAACGGTCAGGTCGATGTGATGCTTCTCATCGTTGAACAGCCCGGGTATATGCACCCTGCAGCCGTATCGTCCAGCGTCTCCCTCTGTCAGGCTCTTTATGGTCAGAGACACGTCTCCGTCCTCCAGTCGGCCCAGCAGCTCATACCTGCTGGAAGCTCTGGTTAACACTTTGTCTCCATCTGTGGAGATCAGCTGATTGGAGCACTTGTTGAGCGGTATTTCTTCTCGCTGCCAGCACACTTCCACGGCGCCGTGATATTTCCTGTCATATTTACAGGGCAGAGTGACGTCCTGACCTGTGTGACCTTTGACCCTGCTGTCACATTCACAGACTGGAAACAGAAACACAGGAAAACGTTGTTACATCAGATCCAAACTCTGCTCAGGTCAGCGTCTCGTCATCTTCACTGGTTTCACTGGTTCCAGTAGACTCAGCTGTGCAGCCTGGGACATCTCACACAGCTCCATGAAGTCGTCCCATCAAACACTTACAAACCCTCCCAGACCAGTTCAGGCTGCAGACTGGGATGAAACCAGGTTTGATGTGTGTGTTCATGTACAGGTGACCCGGGTCTGTCCAAGTCACAACATGACCACACGCTTGTGTCTATAACCCAGCTGTGCAGCTGAGACTGAACAACTAAACTCCAACAGCAGACTGACCTCTGACCCTAACACGCTTTGCAGCCGTGTTTGTCCTGACAGACACATCAGCAGGCGAGACTCGCGCTCGTTTCTGTAAAAGCATTTTCATTCAGACTGAGCTCGACCGCTCTGCACACAGAGTCACGTAGCGAGCGCTCCTCTGTGGTGCCAGCCCCCCGTCAGCTTCACTGACCTACACAGAGCAGAGAGCAGCACAGACCTGATGATGGGCTCTGCTTTAATGCTGCTATCAACGACAGAGACAGGAAGCTGCTCACAGTCAGAGACTCTTAGAGATCTGCTCATCTGGATTTAAGGTTTTACAGACAAAACTGAAGCAGAGGAAAGACACACACACACACACACACGCACACGCACACACACACACACACACACACACGCACAAACACGCACACACACACGCGCGCACACACACACACACACACACACACACACACACACACACACACACACACACACACACAGCAGTTACCTGAGAGCAGAGCGAGCAGCAGCCTGAGCTTCATGACGGAGCTGAATGCGCCTCAGAGCAGCTCCAACAGCTGCTGACAGCCACCACAGCTGCACGCTGCAAGAAATGAAGTGACGCGTAAAAACCAGCACCACACGCTGCTGCGGCAGGAGCATCACACACACACACACACACACACACACACACAGCAGGCAGGGACCAATCAGAGAGCAGCTCTCTGTTTACACGCACACAATAATGTCACGAAAGTACATTTTAAAAAGGGCTCTGTAAACATGGCCGATCACTTTCATTCTGATGATCTGCAGAAAAATCTGGACACGAAAAGCTGCAGACGTGACTACATACAGTGCAGACAGCCTGGACCCTCTGTGGGATCTGATCTCTGAATAGCTGCAGACCAAACTGTGGTTTGTTTACTTCCACAGCACGTCTCGTAGACATAGAGCAGAAAGCAGTCCTATCCCAGGTCTGAGAACAGAAGACAGGAAAAGATCAGGAAAGAAACAACTTCCCCAAACCAAAGCACCAATGAAACGAACGGTAACACAGGCTGATCGAGAGTAGCCTGATTAATATAAATGTGACTGACAAAAGCCAAAATAATTCCCGCTGATGTCTTTGTGTCCATCAGCTCCTTTTCTAGACATTTCTATCCAACCAAATTTGTCGCAGTCTGTGGTGGCAGACCGTGGGTGTTTGGGGAAGTAGGACCCAAAATGCAGGACTCTTCAATGCAAGCAATGCGTTGTGCCTCAGCTGCACGCTGCAAGAAATGAAGTGACGTGATAGGGTTGGGTAGGTTTCACAACAAGCTCACCCGAAACCTTGGCTGATTGTGACCCACACCTGTGTTCACACCTTGGCTCATGTGATTGGTCTGGGCTCTTATCGAGTAACTGCTAGTGATGATAAATTTGATTCTTTTTACTGAATCGAGTTTTAATGAGTCATTCACCGAAGTGAATCGGGTTTTTTGAGTCACTGAGTCAGTCGACCAGAGAGTGCAAAAATGTACATTTTCACTCAAACTTAATTTGCTTCTCTTTTCATGTAAATCCTACTGCTAAGATGAGTGATTGTAAAAGAAAACAACTATTTTATAGAGCAAAAACATTAAAACATTCTAAAGGAAATTTTTATTTTTATTTTTTTTATTAGTATTTTCCTCAAATGTGTCAAATATATATTTTCTCATCTAAATGTCCACTGAGCTGTGAGCCAGGGGGCGGTAATGGACCTTAACATTGGTCGCCAACCAAGAAGAAGAAGCTGTGAGCCAGGAGGGAGGGGGTGAGTGAGTCAAATGCAGTGTTGCCAACTTAGCAACTTTGTCGCTATATTTAGCGAGTTTTCAGACCCCTTAGCGACTTTTTTTTTTTTAGAAAAAAAGTCGCTAAAAAAAGACGTGAACGCGCGTATCGCTTTTACTCTCAACAAGCAGCGGGTGCTGTAACGCAGTCAGTTCTTCTTTTACTCTTATGCTGTTTTGTGGATCACAAGGTTTAAAACTACTTATACACACACACACAGTAACTCCACCAGAGCGCCTATTTCGGGTCACTTTTGCCGGTCCAAGCCCGGGTAAAGGAGCAGGGTTGGAATTGTGTCATTAAAAAAACAATAATTGCTAAAAGAAATGTAATTTGTAGTTCTAAATAAACTCTAAATGCATTTAGGACGTTTTTTACTGACTTTATGTCTCTTCCACGATGTTATTTCTCTCTCCAACAACATAGGTTACAATTACATTAGCATGACCAATTATGCAAATTAGGCGATGACGTCATTTAGCGACTTTTAGGACAACCAATAGCGATTTTCCTTACTGAGGAGTTTGCAACACTGGTCAAATGTGCTGTTAGCAGAGCGATGCTACTGTGAACCGAGGAGCTATTGTCTTGATGTGAGCTTCTACTCAGGGTTTTTTCTTCCAGTTCAGAGCAGAAACGTTTTTGTTGAGATACTGGATGTTGTGTTTTTTTCTCCACAATTTTAATTATAAGCTAGACATATTTCTACTAATGGAATTAGTTTGCTAATTTCAGTTGACCCTAGAACTGAAGAAGCTTCTCGGATGAGAGGTGAAATGTCTTCAAGTAACTTAAAGGAGTCCATCGGCCTCAGTGATTGCGATGGTTCCAGTACTCACTGACAGGTTCTGGGCACTTTTTGCGTGTCTCTGGCCAGCCTGACTGGATGATGCGTTTGAGGGTAGAGAGTTGTTCGTCTTGGGCCGTGGCGGTTTTGATGCATTCCAGTTTCTCTGTGCTCACTGGTGCTGTCTGGATGATTGTGTGTACTTGTGTTTCCATTTCCTCACTTAGTGAGCTGTTACTGTCGTCTGTTGACTTTCTTGATAGCGTGTCTGCTACTGGGATCTCTTTTCCAGGCCTGTGGACAAGTGTTATGCTGTACTTCTGAAGCGCAAGCAGCGTACGTTGTAGTCCAGGCGGTGCAGTGATGTAGTGATGAAATCTTTTACAGCCATAGAGGACGGCGTAGAGTTCTTTCTCTCTTTGGGCGTAGTTTTGCTCTGTTTTGTTGAGCGGTTTCGACGCGTATGTGACCGGCCTTCCTTCTTTTTTTTTAGAAGCGTCTATTTGTAGTGTTACCTCCTTTTGAGGGTTGAAATATGCAAGCACTGGCCCTGGTTCGGCAGTAAGGGTGTCTTGGATTTGCTGGAAAGCACGCACGTGTTCTTCTTCCCATTTGAACAGCATGTCTTGGCGCAGCAGCAGTCTGAGTGGTGCGCTCATTTCTGCCAGGTGAATTAATCTGGCGAGATAATTCACCATATCTAGGATTGTCTCCAGCTCTGCAGCGTTTTCTGGAGGTTTCATGTTTTTGATAGCTTTTACCTTGAGTGGGTCTGGTTTCAGCCCGTTGTTTGTGGGCTTATGTCCGGAAAAGCTCACCTCTGTAACACAGATGCGGCACTAAACCTCTCTCTTGTGCGGTTGAGCATGGCTTTGAGGTTCTTGTCGTGTTCCTCTTTTGTTTTCCCGAACACTATGATGTCGTCCACGATGCCTGCCACTCCTTCCAGGCCTTCATACGTCTCGTCAATCCTCCTCTGGAACTCATCTTGAGCAGACACAATGCCAAAGGGGAGTCTGAGGAAACGGTGTCTGCCGAAGATTGTGTTGAAAGTAGTCAGAAAGGACGACTCTTCACTTAGCTTGATGGGCCAATAGCCGGAACGTGCGTCGAGGATGCTGAAAAACTTTGCACCTGTAGGCTTGTATGTCACATCCTCAAGAGTGGGGAGTGGATAGTGTGGTCTCATTATGGCTTTGTTTAGAGGTCTTGGGTCCAGGCACAGCCGGAGTTTGGGTCTTTTCGGGTTCTCGCAGATTACAACAACGTTGACCCATTTGGTGGCCTCTGTCACTTTCTGGACAATCTTGTCTCTTCCCATATTGTTCAGCTCTGATTTGACCCGATCTGTGAGGACAAAAGGCACTATTTTTGGTGGGCACACGACTGGTGCGACAGTCGGGTCCACTGTGAAGCTGCACTCACCTTGGAATTCCTCAATGCCTTTGAAAACGTCAGAATATTCGCCCATGATGTCTGGTGCTTTGGTGGGCTGCTCTGCTTCCATGCTCTCCGTTACTGCGTACTACAGATGGCACGATACCACTTTTTTATGTCCGATACCGATATGAATCCGATATAGTGTGTTTTAATAAATAAAACTGTTTTTTAAATATCTTTCTGCATTTTGTATAAGTTCAAACTCAACTTTAAATAAACAACAACACTAAAGCTATCCTGTTATACCTGTATGCAAAAAATACACTGCACCCAAAATATTTCATAGTTCAGCAAAACTGATCAATCTAATAAACTTAAACCTGCTCCATCCTCCTATTCTGGTATTTTAAAGAGTAAGCAACCAAACTAATAGGTTTGCCAACTCCCAGCAAAAAAGGTTTATGTGGAACATAAACAAGCGGACACGCGATGGTCTTACCATCGTTGTTGCTAATGACAACGCATAAAAACAGGCGCTTGTCCGTCCGTAGTGTGGTTATATTAAATATAAGAGAAAGAGAGAACTTTAATAAATGAACATAGCCACTACAGCGACCATCAGAACCATGAAAAACATATTATCGTAAACAGTTTATTTTACGACACCACGAAACAAACGATAGCGTAAAATGAAACGATAGATGTTTTTATATCGTCATCCGATATATATGGTTATATGAACAGCCCTACTATAACCTAGTAAAGTATAAAGAGTAAATGTACTTAGTTACCTTCCACCACTGAAAAGCTTAATTTCCAGGTTACTTAGTTCTTCTAATTTAAGCAACTCAAGTTTAGTCTGCTTAATTTTTCTAACTAAGCAGAAGTTCGTTATTGATGTAAACAGCAGTGCAGGTGAGGGTGCTGAGCCTGAGCTCCAAACAGATAAACAAGCTTCATCCTTACACGACCGCCACGTGTCACAGTCAGGAGGGCGTGCTGAGCCAACCAGAGGAGAAGAGAGCCATTGGTACCACATCAGGTATGCACGGTCAATTGCTGGGTGCCGAACAGCACGCAAGTAGTTTCAGTGACAACTTTTATTTTCACCACAAGTGTTCACAACTGGAATGTGAGTTTCACAAATGCTAAATACAACAACTAAACCATAGAGCTTTATGCAGCCTGAGCTAAGTGAGCAATCTGGTCATTCGTCAGTGGAAAACAGCTGCTCCGAGGATTGGGCTGGAGGGAGAGTCAACCTGGGTCCGGGGAAAGGGTCAGAGTCACTGAATATAGACGTTCAGGTAGGGTTCGGGAGGAATATGGGCAAGCTGTGAGTTAGCGCAGGTGGTCTGTAGTGGCAGGGAGGCAGGCAGGTGAAGGGGGTGAACAACCCGTGGGACTGGCAGGTGGTCCAGCGTCCAGATGGGAGCTCTTCGGCAGAGATTTGCGTCCAGCAACTTGATGCGTGGAAGGGTTAGCTGAGAATCTGCCGAAGAGAGGTTGCGTACGCTGGCCTTATGAGTCCCCGGCTTAATCACCCACAGGTGCGAGCAATCAGCAGAACACAGAGGCCCCTCCCAGCGGTGGAGATGCCGGCTCAGAGGGAGACGCACTAGCACACCCCCGGACCATGACACGCACAAAACACACCTGCACCTGCAGCACAGAGTCCTCCAGCCGGGGTGTAGCTTTGAGCCTGTGGCCTGATGGGAGTTGTAGTTCTTTCACAGGGTCTTCTCTCTTAATCAGAGAATCAGTGATCTGAGGAGGAGGCTCCATCTGTGAAGATAGCTGATCACTGAGGTGGTGGAGGAAAAAATGCAGCAGTACAGAGCCGTTCTCCTCCTGCAGGGGGTGCTGTGGTGTCTTCAGCCTGAGCGGGTGGAGCAGGAGAGCTGGAGATGAACTTCCTGAGTGAGCTGCTGGGCATGAAGGTGGTGCTGCTGCTGGAGCAGAGAGTCTTTACAGGAGAGACAGAGGGAGGGCGTCGCCATGATGGTGATGTTGGTGTAACGCCATCATGGATGAAATAAAGCTCGTGTGCTTTTTTCTGACATGTCAACTTTTTTTCCCCTTTCAGAAACAAAGACGTCACATCTGAGCTGGATCAAAGGAACAAATAACGTTTATTACTGTCGTCATAGCGATCTTACAAAATTGCATCTTTACCCTAGTACAGGTGTGGGGTTCTCACGCGTAACTCCGCCCCCATGGCTGTGATTAGAGATATTACAGTCTTTTTTAATCATAGTCAGTCCATCAAACAGCCTGAGCTCACAGCACAGCTGAGTCTGTGTAGCTGCAGGTCATCTGTCCGGCCAGCAGGTGGAAGCAGCGTGCAGAAGAAGAACTGAGCGCCCAGGTTACCAGTCAGAGGTAAACGTGTTTCAAGGAACAGAAGAAGAGTTCAAACCAACCTTTAAAAGTCCTCCAAACATTTTATTAAATTAAATCTGAAAAGCCAGGAAACCTCACCAAACCTTTCACAATAAAAGCTCTTTACATCTTTATTTACATGTTAGCACCTGCTGTCTGCAAACCTTCAGCCTGAAGGCGGGGTTAGTCACCTGGGACCACAGCTGTAGCTCTCTGATTGGACGCTTTCAAAGCAAAGCGTGAGAGCAAGGCTATCTTCCTAAAATACTGGAGGCTTCTCAGGGCAAAGCTGTTGTCTCATCTGTCCGCGACAGAGCTCGTCATCGTCCTGCCTCCAGACTCTGCGGATGAGTGGGTGGAGCCTCAGAGCTCAGGGGCAATTCTCGTATATGCCTCCCTCACCACCATCCATCTGGTAGATGTTGTCCACGGCGGCGGGCTGAGCGTGCAGCTGCAGAGTCGACGACGTGGGGTTGAACCGCACCGAGTCGCTGATATGCCGATGCTGCCGAGGACTGAGACATGAGAGCGAGAGTGTTAGTCAGCTGACCTTTGGCTATAGAAACATTAATGAGATTACTCTGACTGCAGGAGATTATAACATCCTGCAGAGAAGCTCCAAAATAAAACGATTTGCTGCTTCTGTCACATTTTATTATAAACCAAATATTAAAAAATATGATTTAATTTTATCCACACATCTAAAACTCTAAGCTGCTGATTGAATCTGTTTCCTGCTTCCATCCTCATCATGACTCAGATTTTCCAAAGTAAAAGCCTCAGACTTGACTCAAAGCAGTGTGAAAGGTCACTTCCTGTTCGTGACTCTGATTATGCTGCAGTTCAAATGAAGCATTAACGAGCAGTCGTGTTAATGATGATGATGAAGGACCTTCCTCCCCATGCTCTGAGGCTCCAGTGCAGCAGTGATGGAGCTGGAAACACTGAGGCTGTGGATCACCCACACCCACTCGTGCTGGAGCAGCTCTGATGGACTCGGCTCACAGTCGCTGAATCACAAACCAAAGATCGAGACAACCCGTCCCTGTAAACGGCAGAGCTTTGGTAGTGTCGCGCTTGTTCTTGAGTTTGGACGCCATAATGGCGGACTGTGTTCAGGGCTTTTATGGACGGTGTTTCTAGTAGCGGAGGGGTGGAGGGTGTGGTGCTGCTGTGGGTGAACATGAGGCTCTGACACGGGCGTCAGCTCGAAATGATTCCACTCTGATGGGCCTTAAAGGTCGAGCGAGCCGCCGTTGGCTGGTTTGAACTCTGTGGTTGTCTCACCTCTCAGTTTCAGTCTGAACACGCGATGAAGGCTGAGAGATGATGAGTCACGACTTCTCAGCAGCGTCCGCGATGGTCGAGGTGCGGAGACACGTTAGTTACTCAGAAACACAAAGATAAGGATCGTGCACTCACACTGTGTGGAGGAGCTTCAGTCTTCTCACTGCAGAGACACAAAACAGCAGAAACATGTTAATGACGAGACGTTTGTGACATAAAAAGAACAAAGCACACAAATCAGCACCAAGCCGAGCGACCGAGCCCGACGCGAGAAACACAAAGACCAACACACTGAGACGCGCTCCTGATGATCAGTGACCTCGCCTGAAACATCCAGACACCGTCGCTCTGTGAGGGCGGCGAGGTCAACGCTGCCGACGCCATGTTGGGTCCAGATCACAGCTCACGAAGAGCTGAATGAGCGCAGAACGTCGTTCAGTTTCTTTATTTTAACGTTGTTTCCTGTCTTACATGCGCACACAGCAGCAGACTGCAGCTAGCTTCATGCATGCAGCAGATGCTTCGGCCCCGTGGGAGGACCAGAGGAGGCCCTGACACGCACCTTCATCTGGACTTTAACATGATTCACTGCAGAAATGATGAGTCACGTCACACGGACGTGTTCGCTAATGCAGCTCAGCGTTTCCATCAGAGCTGCTGCTACAGAGCGGGGGCGCTGACGTCAGCACGAGGGTCTACCGCACGATTCTCAGTAATGATGAGCGATCCAGCCCACGCGCTCGCTCTGCGGCGACACAGACCCGAACATCTGGTTCTCAGGAGAAGGCGGAGCTCCTCGGGCGTGTCTGCAGAGGTGAAGCTCGGGAACAAACTGTTGAAATGTTCACACCTTCAGCTCGGCCTCCGCACCATCTCAGCGGTCTCGCCTCCTGCAGGGGGCGCTGTGGTGTCTCTAAGCTTCCCTCTCACTGGAGCTCCATGTTTGTGTTAAACAGTCTGGTTTCAGCGCACTCTCTTGTCTCCGAGACATCTCCACGCCATCACAGGTGTGCAACACCTGTCCACTCCTCATCCTCTTGTCCTTTTGCAAGGCTCCATTAAATATCCAACGATTATTGTACAAAAATAAAAACAATCAGCTGATCTGAGAGGACCTGACCAGGATGCGTCCCTGTTTATTAAACCGCGCTGCGTCACATGACCTCCATGTTTCCTGTCTGGCTCAGCTAAAAACACCAGATCATGGACGGGGAACTTCCTCTTTGTCCTCCTTTACTTTGTGCTTCTCTGCTCTGGCTTCCAGTTTCCTACAGGATCAAACTTTTAGCCGAGCCCCTTCATACCTGTCTGAGCTCCTTTCATGCTCCAGAAAAAGCAGGAGGTCCAGCTCAGGATGAATTAGTCCGTCCCTCGGACTAAACTCAAATCTCGTGGCGATAGAGCCTTCTCTCTGGCAGGTCCCAGACTTTGGAGTAGTTTCCGCCTAAATATTTAAATCACTTCTAAAGACACATTTTTATACTCTGTTTAACACACTATGACCATTTGGTCTTATTCAGTAGTCTTAGGTTTTGTTTTATTCTCTTATTGTCCCTTTATATTTATTGTTTTACATTGTTTCTGTTTTAATGGCATCATTGTTGGGCACTTTGTGCAGCATGAGCTGTCTGGAAATGTGTATAGACAAACTTGACCTTGTCACTGTGAGGACAGTTTGACTAAACTCACCCAGGAGTCCTACGATGGCGAGCAGAGACACCAGCCCCAGCAGGACGCAGACGACCACCACCATCAGCTGACCGCCGTCCTCGCCCTGTAAACCCAGAAAAACACCACATGACTCTGTCACAGGGAAGCTTCACCTTCTGTAATGCAATCAGCAGAGAGTTCATCTGTTTGACTGACTACTCTTTGGTCTCACAGCATTTATTCAGATAACACTTTTATATTTGGTGCCTTCTTTCCCAGCATGCATTTGGCTGCCACAGTGAAGTCAGTGCGATGGCTTTAAAAAGCTCAACAACACAATGAACTCGTATTGATCCACACAAAGTTCAGTGTATTTCCCATTTAGCCTCCTTACCCCTCAGAGACTGAGCACAAAATCACTACAAGCTCATGTCCACCTGCTGCCCCTGGACAGGTGTGGTAAAAGGTGTGACTCCACCTGTGTCGTGTTATTCAGTATCTGTGGTGTATAAATAGCCCTGCTGCTTCTCTGATTATCAGGTGGTCAGTGGTCTTGTTTGTGGTTTTCTGGTCTCACTCTCTTGTTGTCTAAACTGCTTTTGTTTCCTCTTGTTCTTGTTGCAATTCTAATCATTGCATATTAGGACCATATCACCCTATTAGAGCACTTCGCTCTCGCTCTGCAGGCCTACTTGTTGTTCCTAGAGTATTTAAAAGTAGAATGGGAGGCAGAGCCTTCCGTTTTCAGGCCCCTCTTCTGTGGAACCAGCTTCCAGTTTGGATTCAGGAGACAGACACTATCTCTACTTTCAAGATTAGGCTTCAAACTTTCCTTTTTGCTAAAGCATATAGTTAGGGCTGGACCAGGTGACCCTGAATCCTCCCTTAGTTATGCTGCAATAGGTGTAGGCTGCCGGGGATGGCCCCGCCCCTCCCTGAGCCTGGTTCTGCTGGAGGTTTCTTCCTGTTAAAAGGGAGTTTTTCCTTCCCACTGTCGCCAAAGTGCTTGCTCATAGGGGGTCATATGATTGTTGGGTTTTTCTCTGTATCTATTATGGTAGGGTCTACTGTACGATTAAAGCGCCTTGAGGCGACTGTTGTTGTGATTTGAGGCTGTATAAATAGTTTTTATCAGCTTGTCAGTTATCTTTAAGTTGCTCTAATCTTTACAAATACTGTGTGTGTGTGAAAAAATAATTAATTTTATATATAAAGAACCAAGAAATACTTTTTTATCTCAGGTTCTGGTTTGGACTGTCCAATCACACGAGGCCGCGTTAGCAGCAGTGTGAGGTGCAGACAATCCAAATAACGTGATCAGAAACATTTAAGACACAAACTGACATGAATACAATTTACTGCTTTTTAAGATATAATGTAAGGACCCACAGACATCTGGGAGCTGTTTATTCATGTAACTCGATGAGGGTCGCTCACATGGATCCTGCTGCTGGATGTAACTCTGTGAACCTGCAGGGATTTCATACACTCAGAGGAAAGACTTCTACAAACAGCTGGAAGCGTGCAGGATTATTGTTAGGATGATTCTCACTGTTCACATCCTCAGTATGAAATATGTGGGGTGATGGTAACAGCAGCAGGTTTGACACAGCTAAGGGAGGACGTAACTCCATTAGGTTTAGCGGTTATAGATCGCAGTGACTGCAGTGTTTTTAATGTGAAACTGTCTTTAAGGATGTGAAAGTCCCGACACCCTGACTTCGGTCGCTCTCAGCGACTTCATGTTTTCATGGTGTTTTTCTTTCCTCACCTTGCTGCTGCTCGTCATGGTGGAGGGCGAAGTCAGGAGGCTTTCTGCGGAGGTCATGTGACCTGCAGCATGAGGAAGCGAAAGCAGAAGATTTTAAGACAGCTGTGTCAGCAGCAGCATGATGTCATTAATTTTAGCCTCTGATCCTTTATTCCAGAAACACACTGAGTCTGAGACCAAACAGTTCCTGTCACTTTCAGCCTGATTGGACAAAAATCAGGAAGCGATGCTATAAATATGTGACGACTAATAAAGTTTGTTCCACAGAAATGTAAACGATCCTCTTTCCTGTCATCTGTGTTTGGTCCTGACAATCATGTGTTACTTCATTTCTGTCATCAGCTGATTAATCACAGGTCACCTTCAGAGGCTGCCGTCGGCTCTGTGGGCGTCTCTGAGTTTGGCGCCATCCATGTGGGAGTTTGTGGCGCTGAAACAGATCATTGACATGACGTCAGCACACTCTGCTTCAGATGAGTCTTTGTAATGAGAGGATCAGCAGGTGAGAGCAGTTAAATGGACACGTCTTCAGAGAGCTGCAGCTTCCTCGTGATGCTATTATCAGGAAACTAAAGCTAAACAGAGATTTCTTTATTTAAACACGACTCGAGTCACGACTTCATGATGCTCAAATGAAAAGAGGAAAAGGAAACAGCCCCGAGGTTAGACCTGGTCGACGTGCTGATTTCTGAACAAGGACAACTGTGTGAGGAAGACTCTGCTCACTGTGTAGACTGAGACGAAGCTGTAGTTGCTATGATACCAGAGTCCGATGGTTCTGGTGTTGTAATAATTCCTCACCTGTGGCGACGCTCAGGTCAAAGTGATGCTTCTCATCGTTGAACCAGCCGGGTATCTCCACCCTGCAGCCGTATTGTCCAGCGTCTCCCTCTGTGAGGTTCATGATGGTCAGAGAGACGTCTCCGTCCTCCAGTCGGCCCAGCAGCTCATACCTGCTGGAAGCTCTGGTTGACACTCTGAGTCCATCTGTGGAGATCAGCGGATTGGAGCAGCCTCTGGTTGGTATTTCTCCTCGCTGCCAGCACGCTGACAGAGCGCCGTGATATTTCCTGTCATATTTACAGGGCAGAGTGACGTCCTGACCTGTGTGACCTTTGACCCTGCTGCTGTCACATTCACAGACTGGAAACAGAAACACAGGAAAGCTTTGTTACATCAGATCCAAACTCTGCTCAGGGCTCAGATCAGGTCAATGTCATATCATCTTCACTGGTTTTACTGGTTTAACTGGGTCTGAGAGAGTAATTTCGAAACGGGGATCAATAAAGAATAGATTATTATCATTATTAAACTGGCGTTTTAATCGATACCAGTGCCTGATCAGTTTTATAGATTCTGCTTGTTTGGCAGTTTGATGTCAAAGTTTAAAAGAGAAGGTCAAAGGAGCTTGCAAAGAAAAGCGTCTGGACTTCTTTAAGTTGCTTGAAGACGTTTTAACTCTCATCCGAGAAGCTTCTTCAGTTCTAAAACCAGAAGTTTAGTTCAAAAATCATCCCCTATGTAGCCGGTGTATCAGAGAAACTCAGGAGAGTCTTCTCCAAGCACGACATCCTGGTTTCAGACCCAGCAACACGCTCAGACACAAACTGGTTCATCCCAAAGATTACAAGACGAACTCCCAACTCTTGAGCCACGATCGCCCTTTCGCCTCCTTTATCTTAGTGTCCTCGATTACTTTCAACTCTGTCTTGTTACCCTTATGTTTCCTTGCTCTCGGATCACCTGCTGCTTCCATGTAAAGCTTCAGTTTGTTTCTGTTCTCTGTATGTTCCCTTTGTTCCTTCGGTCTTTAGGTATTCAGACTCTGCTCTTTGTGTGTTATTGGAGTTACTAAAGGTTAGTTTTGTCTTTGACCTCCAAGACTCAAAAACAACACATAAGGATGAGAATCATGGAAAACAAACCCAGATGGTGTTTGTGAAGCCTCAACATGAACATTTCCATCGTCACCATGGAAACCAGACATGAGAAGCAGGAGGTGGATGAGACTGAAACAACTTGTCAGTCACAGGTTTTTAGCCAATGAGCATTTCCAGGATAATCCTCCTCTCCGACACATGGAGTGACCAAAATCTACAAACTACACGTTAAATTAGATTAAATGTGAAAACAGTGACTGAGTTCACACTCATCAGGTCGGGGATCAGCCCCAGGCCCCCTGCTGGTCATTAGAAGAATGCAGGTTTAAGACACATTTGGCTTCACTTTTTAGAAATCCAAGCTCCGTCCAGCTTTGCTCTCTGTCAGCTCACCCAGGCTCAGCGCCAGAGAGACTTTGACCTTTAGATGAATTCTCACACAGCTACAGATGTGACAGAGAGAAGAAAACGTTTATCCACCGTAACCCTGGAGAGGACGGCAGTGAGGTTTAGACCGCCACTGACCCTGTCCCCCCGAGGTTGTGACAAAATCACTGCTTTTTGTTCATCAGTGAAGAGACGTCAGAGATCAGTTTCAGTAAAAAAAAGACCTTTGGGGTCATCTGAGGTTAAAAGGAAGCACACGGTGAACCAGCTGTTATCGCTGGGTAACATGACGTTCATTCTCGTTGTTAGCCAACCCTTCAGGAAACCCAGCTGTGCTGACGGGGAATCGAGTTTTCACACAACTATAAAACACATCCACCATGTGAGGCAGAGAGATAAAAAACAGCAAAGTTTCACCAGCGGCACAGCTGAGGTGGATCCCACGTTTTCAGTGATGATGAAGGTTAAATAAAGACACCAGGCAAATAAATCTCAGGATCAGAGACAGTGGAAAGGTGCAGGTTACCTGTGAGCAGCGCCAGCAGCAGCACGACCTTCATGACGAAGCCCGAGTGACTCGTCAGAGCTCGCCAACACGTTTAAACAGCTGCTGACAGCCTGCGAGTCATCACAGCTGCACGCTGCAAAAAATGATCCTGAAACCACAAAAACAGAGAGGCGGGGCTCCTGACACAGTCTTTACTCAAACAGTTAATCCACGGATTCGACTCCAGATTATTTCCTTTACAGTTCAGCGTTTTGTTGACATTTAGCTCCCTCTGTTATCATCCTCACCCCCTCGTGTCCTCCATGTTTTCTTCCTTTACGTTTTATAGTTTGTTTTTTTCTGGAGGTCTCATGCTTTGTAGCGCTGTGGTTCTTGTTGTACTTGAGTTTATGATTGATGCACTCTGTTCAGTGTAGCCTGTGTAGTATTTATTCTTGGCGTTATTTCCTGTTTTATTTTGGTAGTTGGCTTTCTTCTGTCTTGTGCTTAGTTTTACTTCCTCCCCCGTCTGTCGCCCTCCTGATCACCTCAGGTGTATAAATAGTCCCTCCCTCAGTCTTTGGTTCAGTTTGTTGCCTTCGTTGGACTGTTATTGGGCCGGGCCGTTAACCAGATTAACCAGTCAGGAGCAGATTATAGAGCAGAGATGGTGGTTTCGCAGCACAGCGACCCCTGAAAGCTGAGCTGAGAACGGTCACAGACAACAACAATAAAGAAACAAAAATAGTTTTGAGTTCAGTTTATGTCCTGAGTCTTTGTGTCCGTCCCTCTCGTCTTATGCACATAGAACAAACGTCTGAAGGTTGACGTAAGCATGAAGGTGGTGCTGCTGTTCAGATGAAGCTGACCTCAGACGTTTGCTTCTGTCTGCTCTCAGAACTGAAGCCACAGTAGACGCCAGACTGAAGCTTTGAATCCTCAGAGTTAAACCAGCAGCATCGTTTCGCTTAGATTAATCAAAAACAGCTATTTACTAGAAATGAAACCTTCAGAGCTCACCAGGGGCCGCAGGCTACGCTTTGTGAACCACTGATGTGAAAAACATTAAATATGATATTTCAGTCATTACAAAACATGTATTATAGTATTTAATTAATAGCTGCAGTATTTATTGTGTATTAAACTATTTTATTGTCTACAGAGAACATTTAATATCTATTCTGTGTACATTTGTAATATTTTATGCAGAATTATGGTTTATTTACAGTATTTTCTTGCATCTTTCAGTGTTTCTGCAGCTGAGCAGGCAGAGCTGAGCTGCAGTCACTACTTTCATGGTTAAGTTACTAAACTTCCGCCTCACAGACAGCAGGATGACTACGAGGGGGAAGTTTTCCCCCACAGCACAGCTGAGTCTGTTCAGCTGCAGTTCATCGATCAGCCACACGGTGGAGGCAACGAGCATTAAACAGGAGTGAGAAACACAAGAAGAAGAACTCACAGTGAGGAAAAAAAGGTGAGTTCCAACCGACCATTAAAACAATTAAATTTGCAGACTCATTTGTACTGTTGAAAGTGATTATTTAACACATCAAGCCTTAAATAAAGGATTGTTTAAGGCTTCCAAGCTTGAGGTCCATACGGTACATCTCAAGGAATCAATTTTCTCACTTAACGAGATTATAAAAGATGCCAGAACTGAATATTTTGCTTATCTAACAGCTTCAAAAAAGAAAAATCCCAGAGTATTGTTTGAAACAATTAAAAACATTGTCTCTCGTGATATTCCTCATGTACCAGTCTATACTAAATCTCATTGTAATGACTTTATTTTAATTGAATTGATTGATTTACCTTTATTAGTCCCACAAGGGGAAATTTCATAAGGCTGCCGACCTATTGCACGCAATGGCGGCGCCATCTTACCCTCCGACCATACATACATGACACAAAACATCACATGGGGAAGACAGGTCAGAGAGGTATAACAATGGAAAATGCACCACATGAGGAAAGATAAGGAGAAAAAAATAACTCCCCCCAGACTGAGCTCCAACAGGGAGATCAGTTTGAGAACAGAAAAAAACACCTCTGCACACGAAACACCTATCAATACACAGTGTTGGGGAGTAACGGAATACATGTACCGCCGTTACGTATTTAAAATACAAAATATGAGTAACTGTATTCTGTTACAGTTACCGTTTAAAAAGGTGGTATTCAGAATACAGTTACTTTGTTGAAATAAATGGATTACACTGCGGTACTTTCCTGTTTCATTTTGTCGCGGGTCAGGACTGTTTGGGTTTTGTTTGACAGCTACGCTCTTTGTTCCAGGCGGCAGCGTTACGGTTGCCATGGTTACAGGGTGACGCTCTCTCTCTCTCTGCGACTGTGTGTTTCCTGGGTGAGAGAGGCCTTTTCGTTGTTGTTGTTGTGCTAAGCTAACAGGCAGAATGCTACAAGCATAGCTCTAAAGAATGTAGCATCATGGGCAGTGTAGTCCGTGTTGCAGGGAGAATGGACTGCCATACACGTTATGTGTCTGTGAGCGCGAGGAGGGAGAAAAAGGGGAGTGGAAAGGTACGAGTTGTCATCGAGCAAAAACGGGAGCTCGAAGCATGTAAATATAATAATAACCACTTCAGCCAAGAAGAGAGCCTGACGAGCCCAGTTGTAAGTAAGCTATTAAGACTCGACTGTACACCGTGTTCCTGTTTTCCTCCAAAAACAATAAGTCCCGTTGGAGCCTTTCAACGCCTCTCTGTCTCTCGCAAGAAAAGTTGACCCACACAACAAAGTAAAGCTAGTTTTCGGCTACGAGCCGACAGGGACCCCGCCGTATTAGTCAGAGGTCCCTTTACTACAGTTTGGAGTCGCGGACCTTCAGTAATAGTAATAAATCACAGCAATAGTACATTCATGTTGTTGTAAAAAGCACGATAATATATTAAGTAATCCAAAGTATTCAGAATACGTTACTGTCATTGAGTAACGTAACGGAATACGTTACAGAATACATTTTGGGGCATGTAATCTGTATTCTGTAATGGAATACATTTTAAAAGTAACCTTCCCAACACTGTCAATACACCAAAGAAACACATGACAAGCAACAGGGGGGGTAAAGGGTGAGAGACCGCCGATTTAGACAGCACATCCGGGCCTGCAGCCTGTGCGCTGGTCTCCTTGATCCACCGTCAGCATCGGAGGGGAATAAGTGTCGAAGGCGTTTGGAAAGGGAGGGGGGATGAGTGCATATCAGTGTATATGTGTGTGTGTGTGTGTGTGTCCAGAGTTCAGCTGAGACAGTGTCCTTCGCCCTGCCAGGCTAAGTAAACAGTCTTCCAGCCAACCCAGGTGGCCTTGCATGGAATGGGAAGAACAGTCTAAACACAGTCGTTATCAGGGTGTTGTTGTTCAGCTCCAGCCTTGAGACCGCAGCTGGTGCCGAGAGGGTCTCCGCATGAAGTGATGGTGCTTTTACTTTAGTGCGAACAGCTCATATGAATTTCAAAGCTGTTCTACAGTCCAACACTGGTCTCTCAATCTCCCGTTGGAGAGCCGCGAGCTTCACCATTCTTGTGTTCTGTGATGTTGTCATTTCTTGTGCTCAAGGAGCCGATTCTGAGAACTCGCAGCAGTGAGCCTCCCCGAGATGTATCCAGTCTGCAGTCAGAGATCTTATTCTGAATATTCACAGCAGCCGTAGCCTCTCCAAGATCTTCTCCGTGCTGACTCAATGAGCCCATTTTGAGAAACTCACGCCTCTCCCATCATTTCAATCCCAGCGGGCAGCCTTGTGGGGGTTTGAACAGCCGGTTCCGCTTCCTTAATTCTTCGATAAGTCAGGGCCAAGCCAGCTCCGATCAGCCAGAACCCTGTTACCATGGTTCATAGGTAGATATCTTCAGCACTCAGGCTCACCCGAGCCCAGACTTCTTGTTGAGAAAGGGGTGTCAATTGCATTTAGGGACCAGTTGATCCAATCCATAATTCCTCTTTTAGGTTTTAGAGAACAGACTGTGAGAGAGTGTTCAGGGAAAAGTAATACAAAAAACATGAGTCTAGGTAAGGGAGAGGAGGAGGAGAAAAGTGCGACCGCCTTCATCAAGAGCAAGAGCAGTGTTTTTAAACTATTCTGTTAATAAGGTCGCTGCTGTCAGGTCTAATATTTCTCCATCCTCCTCCCAGTATCACACTGACACGTTGCTGATACCTGCTCCTCTGTTACTCCTGTCACCTTACAGGACGTCAGTGTCTGCTTGGTCAGATGAAACTGACTTCAAGCCACCTCGATGTACTTCATCATTTTTCATTAGTGTGTTTGACTCTATTGGCCTCTGTATTCTGGAAATAATGAATACTTCTCTTCATACTGGCTCAGTTCCCAGCTATTGTAATCAAACTCTTGTTGAACCAATATTAAAGAAACCAAATGTGGACCCATCTCTTTACAGTTACAGGCCAATATCAAAGTGACTGTTGGTGTCAGAGATCTTGGAAAAAACAGCTGCAGAACAACTTAACAACTTTTTGGAGAAGAACAATGTTCTGGACATTTGCACTCCACTGAAACCACTTTGCTTAAAGCGTGTGGGGACACTCTGATGGCAGCAGACTCTGGAGAGTACATCGTTCTGGTTCTGTTGATCACAGCATCCTGATAAATAGGCTGAAGGACTTGTTTGGGATTACTGGTGTTGTTTAAAATGGTTTATGTCGCATCTATCTGAGAGATCCTTTACTGTCTGTATGAATCAGGTGCTGTCTGAAGCATCAGTTCTGCCTTCTGGGGCACCTCAAGGATCTGTTTTAGGTCCGATTCTCTTTTTGCTGTATATCCTCCCTCTAGGCCACATTATCAGACGTTACAATAATGACCTGTACTGGGTTTAAAACACGTGGGGATCGAGCTTTTCTGTCTAGACTCTACTGACTCCTTTAAAAAGCAGCTGAAGACATTTTTATACAAACGGGCTTTTAATTAATTTAACTTGTATGTCTGATCTTATTGTGAAGCACTTTGTGATTTCTATCTGTGAAATGTGCTATATAAATACATTTTACTTACTTACATCACTGAAGCTTAATTAAAAGTAGCCCCTCCCACTGTCAGCGATGTCACAGAGGAGACACACACGAGAAATGTTTTCCATATTTAGAAAGCCATGTTTACGTCGCTCTGATGTCCTAAACTCAGAGCTGAGGCACCTTCAACAAGCTGCTGCAGAAAACTGACCATCAGACTTACATCACGAGGAGCTCCGCCCATCCGTGACGTGCTTCGTCTGATTGGCTCCAGCGAGGAGCTTCAGAGATCAGGACGCGACTCGCCGTGTGAGGACAGACTGAAATAGCCAAATCTGAACGATTTCACTCATTTTTCATGCTTTTATTGTTTAAACAACAACAGGAAACATATTGATCAATAAGAAAACAGATGATTGGTGCCGTGTGACAAGCACGTCACATGACCTTTTCCATTATGTGTGTTTGTCACAATAAAAATCTGACGACCGTCTTCAGTTTGACGGCTTCAGGTCACGTGTCAGACAGGACGTGTTGTCACGAGTCCCTCGCTTGTCACATGACAAGACATCAAACGAAACTTTAAAACTTTACAGGGAACTTTCGTGGGTGTCTAAAGGGGCGGGGTCACCTGTGTCACTGTGGATACTTATAGGTTAACTCTGAAAAAACAACCTATCAGAATAAAAGCTCGCTGTATCTGTAGGCAGCAACTACACCTGCTGCACACCCGGAGCTCTGTGATTGGAGCCTTTCAAAGCAAAGTGTCCAATCAGAGATACGCTCCTGCTTCCTGTTATCATCCTGCCTCCAGGCGGGTGGGTGGGACCTCAGGGGCAGTACTCATAGTCTCCCCCATCTTCTCCTCTACCTCCATCACCGCCGCCGCCATCGCTACTGCCACCATCGCTACTGCCACCATCGCCGCCATCGCCGCCATCACCGTCGCTCTCCATCTGGTAGATGTTGTCCACGGTGGAGCTCTGCAGCTGCAGAGTGGACGCCGTGGAGCTGAACTGGACCTGCTGACCCGGGCCGACCTTCTCCTGAGGGCTGAGACAGGAGAGCATCAGTTTCATCATCACAGCGACTTCCTGTGGACAGTGAAAGACTTCCTGTAGAGAAGCTCCAGCTTCTCATTAGACATGTCAGCTTTAAAACCTTTGAGATGAATTTGAATAAAAAACGATGACTGATCATATGGTAACCATGGCAGCCGATCGACTGTGTCGGACACGTTTGATCATAAACTGGTGACCTGACACTGTCGGCGATGATCGTTTATATTTCTGCTGCGTGGATCCGTTTCCTGCTTCATAACGAGTTTGATTTTCCAAAGTAAAAGCCTCAAACTTTAAAAACGAGTCCCAGCAGACTCTGAAAGGTCACAGAGTTACGCTGGTTACGCCGTGCTTCAGGCTGAGTGGTCATGTGACCCTCTAATTCAGGCTGTGACATTTCAGCGCGGGGCGCTCGGCCGGGCGAGGATGAGGAGGAGGCAGGGTGTAAACCTCAGAGCTTCCTCTCCTCGCTCGCAGCTTCTGGTAAGCCGAGCAGCAGGGAACCGAAACTCTTGCGGTTGGTGGGCGGAGTCTGCAGCGGGCTCACGGGTGGAGCTCCTGATGCTGGTCGTACATCACCCGGACCCCAGGAGATGTGAAGAGCGTTGCTATGGAAACGATGATGATCTCAGGTGTTCTGCAGATGTGCCGCAGCTGTGCGCTCCACCTGCCTCACTTACATGTATTTAAAGTTTATTTAAAGTTTTTATGACTGCACGACCACAACCTCAACTTCCTGTTTCCTGTCGTCTGGTCACCGTTCATGACTGTCACACGTGCATAAAACATCCTCGAGTTCCTCTTTCTGCTGCGACCCTGCGACTGCGCTGGAACATGGCTGCCAGCCCGCTGCACACAGCCTCGGCCGTGACGCTCCGCCTTTCTGCTCCGGCGCTGTGACAGCAGCGTGGACACATCTGGGCCCGTGGGCCTGCGTGCTGGGCTTTAACGATCAGGCTGCTTCGTTCTCGCTCAGCATCTCAACGCCACCTGAAACCTCCTGCTCAGCTCGCCTTCGTTTGAAATCGCCCGCGTGGTTTGTGGGTTTCTTTATCTGTGAGTTTCAGTCTGAGCGCGCTCAGTCGTGAGAAGACGCTGCCAAGATGATCGCAGCGCGCCGAAGGCCCGCGAGCCGAGACCCCACGAAGGTCAAACCTGACTCAGGGTTCATCAGCGGCGATCGAGGCGCTCAGACACGGCGTTTATTCAGAAAACAGGAAGTTCACTCACGTGCTGACGAGCTGCTTCAGTCTTCTCACTGCAGAGACACAAACGACGTGATGAGGAGCTCGCCGTGGGTCACAGAGTAAAACACAGTTCAAACTAATAAATGTTTCCTGCATCACTGACGCTCAGGGCGGGATTAAGAACCCGCTGCCACACCGACCATGGTCGCTGTCCTCGATGTTTCGAGGCCGTGAGAACAGACGGGTTTATTCTCGTACTCACCGGCGACGACGAGTCCACCGAGCGTGAGCAGAAACACGAAGACCAGCAGGACGGCGATCAGAGGCGCCATCGTCTGCGAACCCTGAAAAACACGACATCACCGTCACAGCGAGGCCCGCGGTCTGCTCAAACACTGACACTTTATTAGGAACAGCCAATCACTGCTCAGACTGATGTTCAAAACCTACAAAGAAACTGTCAGAGCGAGACATCAAGTCATAATCTGACTTCATCATCTTCATCATCATCAGGGTCTATAAACAGTCTGGTTTTACTTCCTGTTTAACTTATCTGCTGATATCGATCCACCAATCACAGCGAGGGTGCACTGTGCAGTCTGTTCAAATAATATTTTCATTGCTCAGAGCATCAGTGTGGCGCTCGTGCTGAGCTTCGTCTTCGTGTGGCGGTGGCGTCACACGTCTCACGTTTCACAGCGTTCGTTCGTTTTCTCACCTCGTGGCTGCGCTTCACCCCGGAGGAGGCCGTCAGGGGGCTTTCTGTGGAGGTCACATGACCTGCGGACGTGAAAGCAGACATTTTTAGGACAGCGTGTCAGCAGCAGGATGATGTCATAGCGCTCTCATTTGACCCTGACACGTCTGACTGTACGAAACCCACGAGACACAAACACAGAGGTCGTCCACTGCGGCGTCGTCGATGTTCAAGTGTCCAATAAAGTTAACTGAAAACTTTACACCTGCACTTCCTCTGACTGACACAGACGCTGCTGGTCTCTGTAGGTCATCGTCACCTTCATCACCCGTTCACCTCAGAGCTCCTGACTGGATTATCTGAGTTCATTTGAATTTCTCCTTTTTCCTGCTTTCAGATTCTGTCGCTACATCAAACAGATTCACCGCAGCTCTGTCGTCACCTTCAGTCGGAGAGGACGACGTCGACTCTGTGGGCGTGTCTGTCGTGCGGGCCGTGGGAGCGTCTGAAACAGATCAATGACATGAACACAACGAGCATCAGAGCTGACTCCGCGTCTGATCAGCTGTGAATCAACATCTGGATCTCACAGATGTGTTTCTCTGAGCTGCTGTCAGCGACATGAGCGAGTCGTCCTCAGAGAGCCGCTGATGGTTCAGGACGATGATCCCGACACGTGAGCTCGGTCGAACCTGCAGACTCACCTGTGGCGACGCTCAGGTCAAAGTGATGCTTCTCATCGTTGAACGGCCCGGGTATCTCCACCCTGCAGCCGTATTGTCCAGCGTCTCCCTCTGTGAGGTTCATGATGGTCAGAGAGACGTCTCCGTCCTCCAGTCGGCCCAGCAGCTCATACCTGCTGGAAGCTCTGGTTAACACTCTGAGTCCATCTGTGGAGATCAGCGGATTGGAGCAGCCTCTGGCTGGTATTTCTCCTCGCTGCCAGCACGCTGACAGAGCGGCGTGATATTTCCTGTCATATTTACAGGGCAGAGTGACGTTCTGACCTGTGTGACCTTTGACCCTGCTGCCGTCACATTCACAGACTGGAAACAGAAACAGAGGAAAGCTTTGTTACATCAGATCCAAACTCTGCTCAGATCAGGTCAGACTATCGGAGAGGTCACCTCTGACCTGAACTCTGACCCTCGCTGACCTCAGCCTGTAAGCCTGCAGGAGGTCAGCGGGAACGAGCCCACGTTACAGCTGTTACAACACCAGCAGCTCGTCCTCAGACCTCTGCACGTCTCTACCACAGAGACTCAGCCCTGTCACGAGTAATAACCACAGCAGCTCCTCGTCTTTACTCGCTGCAGTCTGAACAAGACTCATCCTGCAAACTCAGGCTAAAGCTACAAAAGTGCAGAAGAAGAACGCAGCAGTGACATCAGAGCGGCTAAAGTTTCTGTGTTTACAGAGTTTCAGAGGAAGAGAGCCAGCAGTTACCTGAGAGCAGAGCGAGCAGCAGCCTGAGCTTCATGACGGAGCTGAATGCGCCTCAGAGCAGCTCCAACAGCTGCTGACAGCCACCACAGCTGCACGCTGCAAGAAATGAAGTGACGCGTAAAAACCAGCACCACACGCTGCTGCGGCAGGAGCATCACACACAGCAGGCAGGGACCAATCAGAGAGCAGCTCTCGGTTTACTGTGCTCAGTCAGACGAGTCTGTTTTTACTCTGATTACTTACACTACTTTGGCTTTTACAGATCATATGTGATGATTTATGATCACATGACTGTCGTTACTCGTGTTTATTTCATTGTTTTATAACCTGATGACGTTTTTATCTGCTGAACTAAAATAATAATTCTGGTTTATTCATCATCAATAACATGCAGCTCGTGTTCTCTCGTGACTCCTTCCTAAAAACCTTCACCTTTTACAGATATGATGATTCCACGCGGTGGGCGGGGCTTGGAGGTAAACTGCGGCGGTTCAGCGACGACAGAGTTGAACCCACAGCTCAGTGTTTGCTCCCGCAGGTCTTTCATCACCGATCACGTTCATAGTGTTGAATATCACATTTCATATCAAATATAAAGCCCGAGTCATGTGACCTGTTATTGTAATGACAGAGAATTTGAAACATCCCAGTTTCCTTGAGAGTGATTTGTGTTCACACGGTAACAGGATCAGGACGACTACACACTGAGGCCACGTCCACACCGGCCGGATAGATCTGAAAACGGCGTCCACGCTAGCGTTTCCAGTCGTTTTCACAGAGCCGTGCGTCCACATTGAAACGGTCCAAAGCACAAACTCAAGTGAGAATTAAAGATTTGAAGGAAAGCTGTCTGCAGCACAGATCTGTAACAGGGCCGTCAAAGCTGAGAGCAAACAAAACAGCTGCTGTGTAGTGTCCTCCGCTTGATTTGGTCACGTGACTGCATCACATGACTAAAATGCATCATCGTTTTAGAAAGTCTGCGTGTTCGAGTGTCCACACTGCGACGACAGCTCCGTTTTGAAATGTACTCGTTTTCAAAACGCTGCGTTTCTCCTTGAGGAAAACGCCGTCTCAGTGTGGACGGGAGGCCAAACGTTGCGTTTTTAAACAGAAACGTGTTTCATTGTGGACGTAGCCTCAGCCACAGAGTCTGCAAACAGTCCAGAACTACTGGAGAGACACTTGTGGGAGGTTTAGTCCTAAAGAAGACGTCACTGAACCGTGGACAGGAACAAACAGAGGTCTCAGGTGAGCTGGACAGACGCCTGCAGCCAGACTGAAGGACGAGCAGGACAAAGGTCCTGCAGGCTGAAGCGTCCTTCGGCCAGACAAGCTGAGACGCTGCTCGTGGTTGGAGGAAGACGGCAGAGGCCACGCCCCCGCAGTGAAGCACGGTGGTGGCAGCATTCTGACTCATCGGGGTGTTTGTGCTTTCATGTCTGGTTTTAGCATCAGCACAGTGGAGCTACTGTGTACCAGAGATGCAGATCTAAGCCAGCACAGGCCACTGGTTCTCTTATTTTGAAAGGTCCTGATCCTGTGTTGTTCCTTGTGTCTGACTTCCTGCTGCTGGGTGGAGAAACCCCTGACAGATGTTTGTTTCACTGCCGTGCTTTGAATGGAACCAGTGATGTCGGCCATGACAGCATCACACAGTGTGTAAGAAACACCAGGATGTGACTGTGGGTGATGTAACCTGAGATCTGAGGGTCAGTTTCCTGCACTGACCCACATTTCTACACATGTGAGGGAGGGAACACCATCAGCATCCACCACAGAGCTGTTTGTTGTGTGGTTGGAGAGCAGTGGTCACCATGGTTTCCTGTTTGCAGCAGCTGATGGAGGCTGTTTCCTGTGACTACACCCTGGATGCTTTCACTTCCCTTTTTCACCTCTGACAGCCCGCTGTAAGAAATATCTGCAGCTGGACTCATGACACATATTTTAAAGAAAGATTTTTTCAGCCTCCAGAAATGAAAAAAGGAAATAATTTGCTTCATTTTTATGTTTCATTAAAATAAAAACATTTTCCTGTGGGAGGTCGTAGCTAGGGCTGGGTTTTTATAATCGATTCATCGATTAAAATCGATTCTGGCTCGGATAACGTAAAATCGATTCATTAAAATCCTGAATCGATTTTTTAATATAAATTTATTTTGCCCGAAATGCCAGAATCTCTGGTGACATCTCACAAAATTTCAACAACCACCAAACAGCTAAGACAGTAAATGAGAGCAGGAACACGGATTCTGCACAAAGACGTAAACACACAGCGCGACCCGCGGATCAGAATCAGTGAGATGTGACTTTCTCACAGTCGGGGCTGAAAGCCGACAGCTGCTGATTCTGATCTGTCGGCGCTTTGTGTTCACGCCCTTTATGCGCTGATTCTAAAGCTGTTAGTTTGATGTCTCTCCAAACAATATTGACCGAACCAGCAGCAAAAGAAGATCCAAACTACGCTTCACATGAACATCGTCATGAATTCACTCTGACTTTTACTGTTTTGCTTCCACCGCGATGCACAGCTCTCTCTCTCTCTCTGTACTTCAAGAACAGTTTCCTTTTCTTCATTATTCGCTTGCTTGTTACGCACAAGTCCGGGACCAATAAAGTACACTTTCTTTCTTTTCTTTCTAAATGTACTGATCTGAATTATAATATTTCTGACTGTCAAAATTTCCCAGATTTAAATCGAATAGAATCGAATTAAATCAAATTAAATCGAATCGTGGATCGAATCGATTCGGGACCTTGTGAATCGGAATTAAATCGATTCTAGAAATCAGTGACGATACCCAGCCCTAGTCGTAGCGTCTCACACACTGCAGTACCACCTTTGACCACAGCAGGGAACCCCGGCGCTGTTGTTACGTTTCTCAGGTCCGCGCCGGGTTCACGTCTGGGTCTAAAATGTGTTCTGGTCACTGAGTTACGACGTGGATCTGACACAGAGGGATCATTCATGTGAGACGTGTCTGTCACTGATAAATTCCAACCTGCACAGCTGCCTGTCAGGGAATCGAACCCCCGTCTATACGTGACACACACGAGGTTTAGGGCTGGCCAATAACAGCAGGTCTGACTTGATCCAGCTTCATAAAGTCTGTGCTCAGCTTCGCAGCCTGATGCTCGTTTTTTTCCACTTGTTCCGTCACGTTACACAAAACGTGCTGATGGAAAGGCTGCCTGAGAACGTCTGCCCCCGTCCCTTCTTCAGCCCGCAGGCCGTACGTTTGACATCTCTGCCCACCCGTCAATCTGAGTAACCCTCTTCACTCAGGCCACTCCCACACAGTCAGGGAATCGAACCCCCGTCTCCCACGTGACCGGCGGGAAGACTCATCACTAACGTTCCCTCTAAGCTGCGCGCAGTTGCAGTCACGTACTGTTGCACGGTCTCTGCGCACAAAAACCGAACCTGCATTGAAATGAAAATAAACACGTAAAAAGTCTGTTTTGCAGTGTGAGTCAGTGAGTGACCGGCTGCTCCAGCCAATCACGCGATTCACATTCGTATATACGCAGCTAATCCACGTCGTTGACGGGCTCTGACAGCGTCCTCATGTGCCGGCGCCGGCGTTTTAGCAAAGCGGCTGATGTGGAGTGAAGCCACGTTAATGACAACGTTTTAGGAGTGACGGCGGTGTTACGATGTGCCGGGAGTCCGCTGTTCTCGACCTCGCTGTCTGCTGTGGAGCTGGCGGGTCACAGACGTCTCTGAAAACATCGGAGCGCGTTTGGAAATATGTGATATCTTGATAAATCGAGCAGATATGTGAAGTTTACACAGCTACATTCTCGCTTGAAAATAACTTAAAAGCTTATTTTGTGACCCAGAAATATTTAAGAGTTTTTAGCGTCGCTCGTCCACCATTGCAGCGTTTGAGTTTTTGGATGAAATGCATTCTGGGATATTTAGCTGTACCAAGTCCACACAAGTCACCAGTAGGTGGCAGGTGAAGTGTCTTGCCCAAGGACACAACGACCGAGACTGTCCGAGCCGGGGCTCGAACAGGCAACCTTCCGATTACAAGACGAACTCTCAACTCTTGAGCCACGACCGCCCACAGCAGCGGTGAGTGTTCCCACCTCCTGCTCTTTGTAACTTAACGCCATCTTTCCGTTTTTGAGTTTTGGACATGATTGTGGAGGATATCTTTGCAGCAAGTAAAGCTACCGGAAATGTACAACCCCACGCCCGGCCTCAAACCAGGAAGTTAGCATTTTCTCGTGCACAGGGTCTATTTATACATAAAGTTTCAGCTGCGCTCTGATCAGCTGATCTGAAAAAGACTCAAATGAAAACACTGAACATCTCCAATGAAATCTTAAATTTATCATTTTCAAATCATCCAGAAAAGAAATTGAAGAAGAAGATCCAGAGCGTCCACAACACAAAGACTGTCACAGTTTGTGGCATTCAGGTGTCACATAGTACAAGCTCCAAGCAGCTGTGATGGAGATGCCGCACTTCCTGAGACACAGTTTGATGCCCTGAACAATACACAAGCGAAGAAAGCCACGCCCCCCACCACCGACCAGACCATCTGTCTGCCTGCAGCGTGAGACCCCCCCCTGCTGCTGGACCAGACAACATCCCAGGTCGCGTGCCGAGAGACCGCGCTGATCAGCTGGCCGATGTCAGACATTTTCAACTCATCACTGAGCCAGATGATTGTCCAGCGTGCTTCAAGTCCACCACCACAGTGCCAAAGACATCCTCAGGATCCTGCCTGAATGATTACCCGTCGCCCTGACCCCCATCATCATGAAGTGCTTCGACAGACTTGTCATGGCACATGTGAAGAGCGACCTGCTCCGCTCTGGACCCGCTGCAGTCTGCACACCAGCCCAACAGGTCGACGAGGATGCTGTTTCCACTGCACTTCACCTCCGCCTCAGTCCGTCCGAATCGTCAGGCTGAGCACAGGAGCTCCTCAGGGCTGTGTTCTCAGCCCTCTGTTGTTCACCCTCCTCGACTGCGCCGCCCTACACAGCTCCAGCTACATCAACAAGTTCGCTGGCGACACAGCCGTGGTTGGTCTCATCAGCAACAACGACGAGTCAGTGTACAGATGTGCGGTTCAGCAGCTGGCGCTCTGGTGCAGTGAAAACAACCTAACACTGAATGTGAACAAAAGCAAGGAGATGATCGTCGGCTTCAGGAAGACTCGCTCCACCCACACACCGCTCAGCATCCACGGTTCCACGGTAGAGACTGTTAACAGCACTCACACGGACTCCTTTCCCTCCTCCCATCCAGGGGGCCCGATCATCCAGACTGCGAGACAGCTTTTTCCCACAAGCCATCAGCATCATGAACTCACCACCAGCTCTCCTGCTCCCCCACCACACACACACACACACACACACACACACTCTCACACACTCACACTCTCACACACACTCACACACTCACACACACTCACACACACACACACACACACACACACACACACACACTCACACACACACACACACTCACACACACACTCACACACACACACACACACTCACACACACACACACACTCACACTCACACACACACACACACACACACTCACACACACACACTCACACACACACACTCACACACACTCCGTTAGCTGAGTCTATGTGCTCCACACCACTGCTTCTGTGGACAGGCTGCTGCACTGGTCACTTTAAACCACTGTTAACTGTAAATGTTAAATTATAATTTCTCTCAGTCCTCTTAGTCTGAAGTGTATATTTATTTTCTTCTTTTATTTCTGTTTATTGTTGTTTTTTGTCCTGATGTAACCGGATACAGCAGAGATGACAATAAAGTTTGACTTGAAATGATAAAGAAATTATTAGTTGATGAGTTTGTGATCGATCGTTAAGTGCTGATTATTTTGACCTCATTCTGATTTCTGTGTGGTTTCACTTTTATGTTGTTTTATTATTCTTATAAAGTATAATGAACTCGTTTATTTTACTCTGTGAAGCCAATTTTATTCTAACATAGTTTTTCACTGACTTTTCTTTCAGTGATTAACTGTATGTTATTTTCTCCACCTGGTGTTTCTGTTTCTCCTGCTGTCTAATGCTGGGCTACACTGCGCAATTTTTTTCAGTCGTGTTATTCAGCTTCTGCTCAAACTGCACGATTGACTCGCAGGGGTTAGAAGTTCATAGGTCACGATGCTCTGATGCGACCCGAGTCACACTGTGCGTCCATAACATGAAGCTTATCGCTCTCCCTCTCTGTCTCTCTCACACACACACACACACACACACACACACACACACACACACACACACACACACACACACACACCACCAGCTTTGCTAAATTGCTGATGAAAAACATGATCAGCTGTGATTGAGCAGCGATGTAAATCCAACTATTTTCACGGTCGTTGTGGTCGTGATCATTTTGTGAGGCCACAAAAGTTGTGCCTCCGTCGCTTGTGTCCCGATCACAGGCTGCACCGCTGCTCCGTCTTTTTCGCTGACACTTGTGTTTGCGCGTGCGCAGTGTGAGAAGCTGCGCTGACACCCTCACGACGGTCGCGAGGATTTCAAATCAAGCCATTGATGATCGGGAGCTGGTCGTGAGGTGTTAATCGCGTCTCGTTACCCCACGTATACGACACGACGCACGATGAAGGCCAAAATCGGGCCGATCGCCAAAACGGTCGCACGACTCAAAACGGGCCAAACGTCGCACAGTGTCTGTTCAGCATTACGCGGAGCTTCCACAGTGTGTTTGTCCAATAAAAACAAGAGCCTGTTCTGGTCTGTATGTGTGAATCACGGAGGTGAAAAAGATTTTCTCCCCGTCGGGGAATCGAACCCCGGTCTCCCGCGTGACAGGCGGGGATACTCACCACTATACTAACGAGGAGTAATTCTTTTCCTAATCCTGCAGTACTCGTTTTATCCACAACGTGTCTTACCTGAAAGTGACTATGACATAACTACGATGGTCGGCCTGCCCCCTGCTGTCTGACAGCAGTACTACAGCTGATCACAGCAGGAGGGGACATTTCGACAGTTTAGAAATCGTTTCACTTATTAAGAAACCAAACAAACAAAAACAAAAAAGCAAACATGCAACCTCATAAAAAAATAACGGAAGTGAATAAAAACAATAAAACATGTAAAACTAACAGGTGTTTTCTGTACCTCGTGCCTGACGTGGACAGGTGTCTGCAGCCTGCATGGCCATGAGGCTGAGAGCTGTGCTGCTAACAGGCTCAAATAATATGAGATCAGAGCGTGGGGCAGACACCTCAAACACTCCACCCTCTCCGACTGACCCACAGCTGTCCTGCTGATGCTGACAATGGAGGCTCTCCTGCACACTCTGGTATTGGAGCTGCTGCTGTGACATGCTCCTCTCACAGGGAGCTGCTGCTCACTGGAGATTTCCTCATGTTGGACCATTCCCAGTAAACCCTGGAGCTGAAAACCCCAGCACAGCAGCCTGCGTGACGTCAACAAACCTGTTCAGCCATCTTTGTCCTGATGGTCGCTCTGAGCTCCACATGAGCTGCTGCTGCTGTGGGACAGGTGTACCTAATAAAGTGACAGCTCAGCGTGGTGAGACCTGAGCCAACGTTTTTACTGTTATCAGCAGCTTCCTTACAAAGTTCTGCAAACTGTGTGAAGCACAAGAACAAGGAAACAGGCAGAGCAGCCACTTTATTGGGTACACCGTTAGTCCAAATATTTAATCAGCCAATCACAGGCCTGCTCTCAGCATTTAGGCGGGTAGACATGTGGAGATGACCTGCTGGAGCTCAGACCGAGCATGAGGCTAAAAGCTGACTGAAGGTACGTTGTTGATGATGTCAGACAGGCGGAGTCAGTTACCTGAGTTACACTGAGTGACTTCTTCACTGTTTACATGAAAACTTTATTAAACACATTAAGCACAGTCTGACGATGGAGTTTATTAACAAACATCGCTCCTGTCACAGCTCACAGAGGACACGTGTCACTCAGGGGCGAGGGCGTCCACCTGTGACGTGAGTGACATCACTCCTGAGGTGAGTGCAGCAGATTTATTTTGCTTCTTGTGCAGAGAACGTTCGACTGAGGCTTTCCGAGATGTTCCAGATGGGAATTCAAACACTTTCATAATCAGGTCGGTGTCACACGGCGCTGCTCTCCTCCTCCTTCTCTGATTGGTCTGGCCTCCTCTTTGCTTCCTGTTTGGACCTCCAGACTCCTGCAGGAACACAAACACACTTCCTGTCACAGATCCAGGCTTTCTCTGAGTTCAACAAAAACTAAACCTCAGTCAGAGATAACGGGGTCAGGGGTCAGGGTGGTGGTTGTCAGCTTTCAGGCCCTGAATGAATGTGATTGGCTGAACAGGTGTGACAGTGTGTAAATGATCAACGATGAGCCCGAGCTGACCCAGTGTTAGTCTCAGCAGTTATGCAGATGGAGTGTTTATAATGTTGGAAACCTGCAGTCAGCTGAGACATGAACACAGAAGTGTCTATGCTCATGTCTCGACAAAGCAGCAGCTTTACAAGAGTCAATAATGGAGGTGAAGAACATCACGCCTCCCGGTCGGGGAATCGAACCCCGGTCTCCCGCGGGGATACTCATACTGTGCAGTACCAGCTGTGACCACTAAATGACTGCATGTATGTGGGTGGCGCTGTTTACCACTTCTCCACAGTGAAGGTTTATTGTGACCACAGCTGCAGTACCGCTTTCAACCACAACGTGAACGTATAGGAGAGTGGCGCTGTTTCACAGGTTCGACAAAAACGAAAAGAGAAAAACATCAAAAACTGTTTTTAAATGTGTGCAAGCAGTGTGTGTGTGTGTGTGTGTGTGTGTGTGTGTGTGTGTGTGTGTGTGTGTGTGTGTACTGACTGTAAGCTGCGGTCAGCAGCAGAGCTGGGATGAAGACGAGGGAGGAAGCTCTCACTGTGTTTCCAACAAACGTCTGCAGAACGTTTACCTGCTGCTCAGCTGACTGTCAACAAACAAACAAATACAAATAAAAACAAACAAAGAAACACATAACACATCAACACATAAACATGAAGTGTTTGTACCTGAACCAGAGCCACCACTGGCTGCGTGGTGTCGTCTCCTGTGATGTCACTTCCTGCCTCCTGGGCGATGTGACCTGGCCAACAGATGATGCTTGTTTACGTCTGACTTGACCGCACTTTGTGTTCAGATTTAAAGATGCTGAACATGAGGACGTGTTTGTGTGACGCTCACAGGGTCACGGCTGTGACCTCACGTTAGCAACAGCTGCAGGGTAACGCCGCGTCACACAAACAGCTTCCTGTACTGACAGCATGAAGCATCAGCGAGCAGCTTCTTGAAGCTCCAAACGAACACTAAAATATAATTTCTCTTCCTTCTCTTTCTTTAAGTCCGAACTCAAAACTCACTAGTTCAAAATAGTTTATCCCACATAACCTCTCCACTCGGCTATTTTAAATGTGTCTTATGTCTTATTCTTTTATGATTGTGTAAACTGCTGGCTTTTATGTTGCTTTTTTCATTACTGTGTACAGTGACTTTGAGTGCTCTGAAAGGCACTTTCAAATAAAATGTATTATTATTATTATTATTATTATTATTAATGACCAGCAGGGGGCGACTCTTCTATGAGTGTAAAGACATGCAGTGAGAAAGAGAACGGTACCTGTGGTGGTGTGCGGTGCGTTCAGGTCCCCGTCTGAGAGCTCAGTGTTTTCTGTTACGGCCACAGAGCGAGCTGCAGGCGAAAGACAAACAAACACTTTGAGGTTTTCATGTTGTTTTCAGCGCTCTGAACAGGCGTGTGTGGACGTACGGCTGCTGAGGATGATGAGGTGGACAGTAAAGGTCTGGTCGTTGAAGAGTCCGGGCACCTGAACTCTGCAGTGGTAGAAACCCGAGTCTGACGGCTGTGAGTGGAAGATGGACAGAGAGGAGGAGGAGGCAGACACAGAGTACCTGCACAGGAGGGACGAAGGCCGGTTTTACTCCACGTGCTGACAGGAAGCTACAGTCTGCTCTGATGGGACGCACACCTGCGCTCACCTCTGTGACTTCCTGTAGGTGATGCGGGCTGCAGCGCTGTTGATCACAGCGTTGTGGCAGGTGAACAGTGAAGGTTTGCCCCGCCCCCAGCACACCTCCACTCCGCCCTGTTTGCCCGCCCCTGTGCGACACGGCAGCATCACCTTTGTCCCGACGTGGCCCACCACTGTCTCCATGGTGACCGCTGACACACAGGTCAGCGCTGACAGGAAGACAAACACAGGAGTGAGTTAAAAAGACACCTGATGATGTCAGAGCGGACAGCCGATACTGGAAACCATCATCACCAGTCTGACTGAAGCTGCTGCTCCAGCAGACACGATGTCACGGCTCGCCGCTGAGCGCCGAGGCTTCCAGACGAGCTGCAAACACTGAGAGTCAGCCCCAGAAATCAGAAACGGTTTAAAAACGAACAGCAGGAAGAAAGAATGTGAGCCGTGTTTTTTTGAACTCTTATTCATGAATATTCAGAGCACGCAGCGGCAAACCGAGTGAGCTTTCAGACAGGTAAATGGCCTGTATTTGTATAGCGCTTTACACTACATTCAGTCATCCACACATTGGTGATGGCAGCTACATTGTAGCCACAGCCACCCTGGGGCGCACTGACAGAGGCGAGGCCACCGGGCCCTCTGACCACCACCAGGCAAACACGGGGTTAGTATCTTGGCCAAGGACATTTGGCATGCAGCCAGGAGGCAGCCTGGGATCGAACCACCGACCTTCTGATTAGTGGCTGACCTGCTCTGCCACCTGAGCTACAGCCAGCCATGCCGTGACAGGTGCGTCACGTTCTTCTGTCAGGTAATGATCACGGAGCCGTTTTACCGCAAACACACAGAAAACGTATCATCTGCAGATACGAAGACCTCACGGCGACCTGAGGAGGCGGGGTCGTGACCTTTCAAAGCTTTGTGGTCTAATTTGTCTGCTTCACTCATTTTAGGGTCAGAGACAGAAATCTGTTTTCCTGGCTGCTGATGGTAACGTGAGGCTGCTGTGGAGAAACATTCAAACGTGTCAATCTGAGAAACCTCACTTTCATACTCAGGACCTTTGATTGCTCATAATTACAGGAGATGTTAGCATGAACACATTTAAGCTCAGCTTAACACTGACAGCAAGGCCACGCCCCTTTACATCCAGGAGGATTTTTTTTCTATCCGGTTGTTCAGTCTGACGTCACTAGCCGTGTCTGGGTCTAAACTCCGCTGCAGGTCCATATATCAAACGATCACTGTGGCATTACTGAGAGTTGAAAAACTGTCTAAAGTCTTTCATCTTTAATAAAATGATCAGCGTTCTGCTCTACCAGGTGTAACAATTGAGTTTAACATCCAGGCATCCATGAAAACGGAATTTATGACATTTAACGGAGTTAGAAGTTAGCAGGGAGTTAGCTCGCTAGCTTCTATCTAAATACAATATAGCATGTCCTGACTGCGGGGTTTTGGAAACAAATTAAAACGTACAGCTCTGTTATCACTTCCAGCATAAATGAAGACAGAAAGCTAAACAGCAGTGACGTTTGTAGGGTTACTGAAGTTGGGCTAGCTGCTATATAATGATGTGCTACGTGACCGCTAGCGACACAGCTATGTTAGCATAATATAAACAAGCTAACTTTTTCCCACTCGATAAAAGTTAACGTGAGTGTTCTCGGTGGTCAGGAACAAATGTAATCGCATGGCAGGATGCTGTAAAAGGACCAAACTTCAGCCAGGAGAACAACTGAGATAATCCATCCACAATACGAGGTTAGTCATTCATATACTGCTGCATGGGCTGGGCTGTAGTTACATCCTAAGGTTTTAAAAACTGAGCTTAAATAAATGATTAGCGGTAATAAAAGCCGAGGGAGGTCAACAGTGATCACTGACTGTTTTAGGAGCTTTTTGAGATTAAATAGAAGAAAATACAAAACATTAAACATGTTAACAACACAAAAGCCATATTAAACGCAGACTACTTTAGACCAGGAAGTAGGATTCGTCGTGTCATCACTTAACGACCGGATAACAAACTTAGAGGTTTGATTTGACCAATCCGAGGACAGCTTTGGGATCATTTCAAATCATCAATGGTTTTATTGGCTCTCTCACCCCAACCAATCACAGCAGATGGCCCCGCCCCTCCCTGAGCCTGGTTCTGTTGGAGGTTTCTTCCTGTTAAAAGGGAGTTTTTCCTTCCCACTGTCGCCAAAGTGCTGCTCACAGGGGGTCATATGATTGTTGGGTTTTTCTCTGTATCTATTATTGTACGAGCTACTGTGCAATATAAAGCACCTCGAGGTGACTGTTGTTGTGATTTGGTGCTGTATAATTAAAGCTGAACTGAACTGATTCAAGCGTGTCCACTGACGACCTGCAGGTGTGAGGTGTTTGTGGTCCGTCCAGCGCTCTGTCTGTGGTCTCATCTTTCCCACAGTCTGGAGTTTCTCTTGGTAAAACTTTAACACTTCGAGTTTTCCAAACAACAAAAAGTCCTGACAGCACCAGGTCCTCCTTAAATGACTGCTGTGGCCTCCGTCTGTAAACTCACTGCTTTCAAGAAGCGTCCGTGTCGCGTTGGACACATGAAAAGTTTGATCCTGACAGATTTTCTCCTCGGCTGCTTTAATTCCAGACTCTGACTTTTCTGTGAGGATCCAGGTCCAGCAGTCTCAGACAAACATCCACAGCCCAGAGGAGCTCTGAGCGACCCTGACCTACAGGTTACACTCACCTGAGAGGACGCAGACAGCGTGCAGCGGCGGCAGCATGGTGGTGTTGTTCCTGCTGCAGACAGACAAATGGATGAGCAGTCAGATGAGTCAGTTGTCGCTCTGACTTCCTCTTTCCACTCAGTTATTCATAGAGTCGTCTCGCCGGCACAAAACAGGCCGGAGGTCAGCAAACATGTTTGAGATGAGCCGTCGCACCATCAGAGCTCCACGTCGCTCCACCCCATGTCTCCATGTCAGAGCGTGCTCACGGCAATACTACGGACAGCATGGTCAGCAGGTTAAAGCTCACCTGACAATGACCTTTCACCTTTCATCAAACAAATGTCAGTTTTGTTTTTTGTATCTTTATTCTGAACAACAACAGAGAAAAAAAGACAAACAAACAAAGTCAAACAATAATCACAAATAACTCAGCAGGAAGAAGCATCGGCTTATTTAACCCCACCCCCCTGTTTCCTAACTAACAGTAAGTAGTAGTCGACACTTTTTCTTCCTGTTACGTCCATCAGAAATATATTTATTTAAAACAACTTAAAGATATATATACACTCATGTAAACATACTCACACACTGGTGATGGCAGCTACATTGTAGCCACAGCCACCCTGGGGCGCACTGACAGAGGCGAGGCTGCCGGACACTGGCGCCACCGGGCCCTCTGACCACCACCAGTGGGCAACGGGTGAAGTGTCTTGCCCAAGGACACAACGACCGAGACTGTCCAAGCCGGGGCTCGAACCGGCAACCTTCCGATTACAAGACAAACTCCCAACTCTTGAGCCACGATCGCCCCGTATAAGTTGCAGTAAGTTGCAGATGTATGTCAGTGGCTCTGAGATTCCTTCTATGACCTTCTTTACAATCAGTGCATGTTTTATATTTACATGTTTACAGTCTCAATGATTCCTTTTCCCACTGCTGTGAGGAACATTTCTCTGCTGATGGCAGTGACTCAGGAATTCGTTGTGTCAGATTTGGTCCAATATTTGCAGAATCATTATTAAAGCTTTGACAGCATCAGCAGCTTTTTCCATTATGTTGCCAATATCAGTAAAATATTGTTTGCAGTGAGCTGTAACTCTGCTGGCCTGGTTTCGCATTCTGTTTAGAGTTTAAAGATGTTTCCTGTCAGTTTATTTCTGCTGCTGTTGATCAATAATCAATCTATCAATAACAGTGAATTATTTTTAAGGTGGAACTTTAAACATTTGGACCTGAGCAGCATCATCAGGTGTAATGTGCTGTACTATTCCTTGTTGCTTCATGGCAGCCACACTTGGTTGTGATTTCTGTGCTCTTGAGCAAAGAACCAGTTTTAAATGGTCTTTAGGCTCAGTGTTAGCAGCAGGTCCACCTGAGTTATGGCTCAGATTTACAACAAAACTCCCCAGCTAGCTTAGCTATTCATTAGAAAGCTAATGCGCTAACAGCTAACATGTTAGCATTAAGCAAAGTAAGAAGAAGCTCTTGAGCTAGCTAGCTTAGTCCAAGCTAGCTCGCCCACACACCTTGTCTTACCTTCAGTCTGGTGTGTCGCAGGTGAAGGAAGTCACAAATTGATGACAACGCAAATCCACGAAGCGAACGCAAGTGAGACGCAGCGAGCTTTAGAGTTTGTTTGTTTTGTTTCCTTTTAGTTGTTGTTTAGGTTTTTATTTTGTTTATTAGCTTGAAGGTTTTTAGTTTGGAGTTTATTGGTTTGAGTTGTTGCATACCTGCAGTGGGAGTCGAACCCACACTGTGATGCTGACGCTCCGGGATGGATGTAGCGTTGTTCCCTCGTGGACCATCTTCAGCGCTGATGAACCCTCAGCAGGATGAAGCCTGATGCAGAAAACAGACTCGGGTCCTTCACTACACACCTGCACACAGTCTGAGCAGGAAAACAAGCCTCAGCACAGAAACTGAGCATGAAGGCTGCGTCACCTGTGGAGGAGGAGTCCATGTTTGGTGCTGGTATGAGGACCAATCAGAGCCTCTGAGGTGACGTGCAGCTCTCTGTGGTTCACACTGCTGTTAGCTCAGGTTCAGGCTGGACTGAAGTCTTCAGTGGCTCAGCAGGTAAAGCAGCTCCCCCTGCAGTCATGAGACCACAGGTTCAACTCTCACAGCTCCCTGTTCTCTTCATGTGGTGACGTGTGCTCCGCCTCTCGCCCTGCTGGGTGAGGGTCGTGTTACGTTCACTGAACTCCAAACTCTGCAGGATTCATTGACGATGCGCTCCCGCCCAGCCTCCCGCCTCCTCCGCCCGTAGTCATCTCCGTGTTACCCAGCAGGTGGAGGCTCGCCTCTCGCGCTCAGCCGCAGCTCAGATTTAATTCATGCTGCCGAGACGTTCACAACAACAACACGCCGCCTGCTGAGGAGGAGAGGGAGGTCAGAGCCTCGTTAACCCGGCGGAGACGGAGGGAAATCAGGTCGACCTCGTTACCCGCTGATGTCACTTTATTGGTGGTTGCCATGACTGCGACGATGATGGAAGCAGCATGTTTGTTTCTTTCAGTGTCTGAGACGAGGAGACGACACGTCCGTCTCCATCCGACCTGCTGATTCTGCAGCTGCTGCCATTAAACACCAAAGAAGAAGACGCACGGGGACGTGATGTCATTAAAAAAGCTCCAATGAAACACTTTGCACAACAAATGAACTCTTTAACCTCAAAAAGCAACGCGTGAGAGAGTTAATCTGATATGAATCGTGTCAAAGGTCACGACCCGAGAGGAATTCAAACCCACAACCCGACCACGGCCTGAAACCTGGAGCAGGAAACCAGCATCGACCACAAAGACCAGACCAGGAAGCAGAGACAGAGAATGAAACTGTGATGAATGAATGTGCCTGAAACTCTGAGCTCCCTGCTGCTGATCACAGATCAGCTTTAAAACTGAGTCAAATGCTGCGCGTGCGTTCAGGTTAAAGCCGTCTCTGACCCGTGAGCGAGCTGGCGTCCAGAGGCAGGCTCTCAGCTTAATGAGCACGAGATTAGCATCGGCGTCGACGCCGTGAGCTAATGTGAGCACGGCGTCTGTCTCAGGCGTTTCTATGACAGCAGGTGTGAGTGAAGAGCGTGCAGCCGCACTCATTATGTCTTTATGAGACACCATTAGCACATAATCAGTGTACACGACCCCACAGAGTACTCTGATTACACTCTGTTCCCACAGAGCAAATGGAAGAAACAAACCGAACAGTGACGTCTGTGGTAGCTGTGAGCTGCACTCAGACCTGCTGGATCCAAGGTCAACGTATCAGGATATCTTTAATGATCTGGCTTCACTGACAGTGTGACGCCGAGGTTCATCCTGCTGCCTCGGGGTCGAAGGTCACAGGGTTCAGGTTTCGCTCTGACCCTTTCTGCTCTGTCTGTAAGACTGATGAGGACAGGCTGCATTACTCCACCTGTCCGGTTGTTCTCTCCTCTCGGAGGCGATGGTGTGCGCTCTGTGATGTAGGACGATGCAGTCCTCGCCCAGGCAGACTTTAAATGGACGGATGTGGGAACAAACATCCACCTCCGCTGCGAGCAACCACGCTATCCCGCCTCGCCCTGGTATTCCTGGACCAGGAGGCGGAGCTCGGCGTTCTTCCTCCTTCCCGGGGTCAGAGCTGCAGATGGTCCCAGCGGGTTTGTTTGGCATCCGCCTTCTTTCATAAAAGTTTTGTTTTGACGGGATGATCGACTCCACCTCCAGCATCGTTTGGACATGAGGATGAAGATGTGAACGCCTGCACAGAAGACGAAAGAGGAAACGTCCCCCGTTAATGAGGTGGTTGATGCGTGCACGTGTTTGCACTGTGACCATGCACGGGGAGGCCCCGCCCACTCACACTGCTACAGGGACCAGAGAGTCAGTCAGGATGTTCCTGAGCTAAGAGCTAAAGGGCGGCGTTGCCATAATGAGCCTCGTCCCGCCCCCTGATGTGGAGCACTGCTCATAACATGGAGTCTGTTTACGTGTCACAGCTGACATGACCCTGAGCCTGACTGTAACCCTGAAAACACGGTTTGAGTCTCAAACTGTTGGTCCCCACAGAGATATGAAAACACGCACACGCACACATCAGAGGCCTGCTGTAGGAGGGAACAGCTTCAGGATGTAGAAGGTGAGTCTCTATTTTTCGCTCTTCACCCACAGACTTCCTGCAGGAACATTTGAGAGTTTGGCGATTTGAGTGTTTCAGGTGGGGGCGATAAGACTGCAACACGATTCAAACCCACGCACACACAGACACACACACACAGACACACACACACAGACACACACACGCTGAGGGATGAAGATGTCCTAAAACTGCTACAGAGTAGGAGTACTGCAAACACACACAGACAGTAATGCTGGACGGGTTCAATAAAAACAATCTGAGAGTAATAAAGTTTATTTACTCAGGCTGTCCCTGCACACACAACAGTCACTGATTTTACTCATTAATTGGAATCAGTGTGTGACGTCATCAAACAGTCCCGATCAAAAGTTCTGAAAATGTCAAAACATCCTGTTTTGCATGTTTGGATCTTCACAAGGTTGCAACTCGAGCTGCAACATGAAACAAGAAGAACCGAGAGTGAGACAGAGCAACGCTTACACTGAAGCTGGCTGTTTTACAGCTGATGCCTTTAAAAGGCCAAATCTGTGCAAAAATGTGGCTTCGTTGTCCTTTCCTGTCAGGATGCTCCCTGTTTGAACGTGGTCGGGTTGTTGAACCGCATGAGCTGAGGTGTTTTCTACACTCCACAGTGGAGGGGGTGGTTTTTCCTTCAGTGGAACATCAGGAGGTGCAGGGCTGTCAAACAGCTGCTGGCTGTGTCCAGATGTTGCAGAGAACATCCCTCCTGACCTGGCCCTCGTCTGTGTGGTAACCACTGGGTTTATCAACGGGACAACGCTACGACTTCTTCCAGGAGAATAACATCACTCTGTTGGACCATCCTGCGTGCTCCCTGATCTAAACCCAACTGAGAACCTTCAGGGATGGATGGTGAGCGAAGTTTACAGAAATGGACGACAGCTCCAGACAGTAGATGCCTTCATGCAGCCCTCTTCACCATTTGGAGAAATGTTCAATTCAATTCAGTTCAATTTTATTTATATAGCGCCAAATCACAACAAAAGTCGCTTCAAGGCGCTTCATATCGTACAGTAGATCGTACAATAATAGATACAGAGAAAAACCCACCAATCATATGACCCCCTGTGAGCAGCACTTTGGCGACAGTGGGAAGGAAAAACTCCCTTTTAACAGGAAGAAACCTCCGGCAGAACCAGGCTCAGGGAGGGGCGGGGCCATCTGCTGTGATTGGTTGGGGTGAGAGAAGGAAGACAGGATAAAGACATGCTGTGGAAGAGAGACAGAGGTTAATAACAGATATGATTCAGTGCAGAGAGGTCTGTTAATACAGTGAGTGAAGAAGAAACACCCAATGCATCATGGGAATCCCCCGGCAGCCTACGTCTATTGCAGCATAACTAAGGGAGGATTCAGGGTCACCTGGTCCAGCCCTAACTATATGCTTTAGCAAAAAGGAAAGTTTGAAGCCTAATCTTGAAAGTAGAGATAGTGTCTGTCTCCTGAATCCAAACTGGAAGCTGGTTCCACAGAAGAGGGGCCTGAAAACTGAAGGCTCTGCCTCCCATTCTACTTTTAAATACTCTAGGAACAACAAGTAGGCCTGCAGAGCGAGAGCGAAGTGCTCTAATAGGGTGATATGGTACTACAAGGTCATTAAGATAAGATGGGGCCTGATTATTTAAGACCTTGTATGTGAGGAGCAGGATTTTGAATTCTGGATTTAACAGGAAGCCAAAACAGGAGAAATCTGCTTTCTCTTTCTAGTCCCTGTCAGGACTCTTGCTGCAGCATTTTGGATTAACTGAAGGCTTTTCAGGGAGTTTTTTGGACTTCCTGATAATAATGAATTACAGTCGTCCAGCCTGGAAGTAATAAATGCATGAACTAGTTTTTCAGCGTCACTCTGAGACAGGATATTTCTAACTTTAGAGATGTTGCACAAATGGAAGAAAGCAGTCTTACATATTTGTTTAATATGTGCATTGAAGGACATGTCCTGGTCAAACATGACTCCAAGGTTCCTCACAGCGTTACTGGAGGCCAAGGTAATGCCATCCAGAGTAAGAATCTGGTTAGATACCATATTTCTAAGCTTTTCAGGGCCGAGTACAATAACCTCAGTTTGATCTGAATTAAGAAGCAGAAAGTTAGCGGCCATCCAGGTCTTTATGTCTTTAAGACATAAAGGTGATGTTCCCATCACCTCGTGGAAACGCTCGCATCGAGTATACTGCAACGAGTTTTTGCAGTGGTCACCAATAATGTGGAGCTCCTCATTACTGAGTTCATGTTTGGAGCTTTGGTTTCTGTTTTCGGGGCGACCGTGGCTCAGGGGGTTGGGAAGCATATCTGTAACTGTAAGGTCGCCGGTTCGATCCCCGGGCACTCTGTCCTGATCGTTGTGTCCTTGAGCAAGACACTTCACCTGCCGCCTACTGGTGTTGGCCAGAGGGCCCGATGGTGCAATACGGCAGCCTCGCCTCTGTCAGTCTGCCCCAGGGCAGCTGTGGTGAACCAGTGTGTGAGAGTGAATGAATAGTGGCATTGTAAACGCTCCATTATTATTTTGGTTTATTTGGAGGTGTGGTCCTAAACGTCTGATCAGCTGTAAAACAGCCAGTTTGTAAGCGTTGCTCTGTCTCACTCTCGTTTCTTCTTGTTTCATGTGTTTAAATCACATCAGTAACACAAACGATGTTCTCTTTTTTCACACAGTAAAAAAAGTTCTTCCCTTCTTACAGTGGAGGCGCCGTGCTGTGGTTTCGTCACAGCGCTGTTTCCTTATAATGTGGAAAAACTGACTCGTGGTTAAAATGTCCCTTTTTCCCAAAGACGTCTCAGAGATGAACGTTTCACATCAGGGCGGGTCACAGGGTGGAGGCGTGCCTGCTCTCACCTGCTCAGGTGAAGCAGCAGCAGAGCAGAGGAACTGAGCAGTCCACAGGCCACGCCCCCAAAATAAGAAACATTTTTTAGTCGCTAACAAAAACCAAATATATAAATCAAATGTAAATATTTGATCCTTTACATCGATGTTGTGTTAGATTTTCACCCTCAGCACTTCCTGTGTCTGGACTCGGGGTGATGTCATCACTGAGGAGGAGCTCGGTGAGAGACACCTGGACCGCGCACCATGATCCATGGGCGGGGCTTCAGATACCACACGTGGCCTTGTCCCTTACAGGTCACCAGAGATGGGCAGTAATGCATTACTGTAATCGATTACTTTTTTCAAGTAACGAGTAAAGTACGAGATTACTATTGCAAAAAACGGTAATTAGATTACTGTTACTTTCCCGTAAGCACGCTGCGTTACTGCGTTACTAAAACCGTGATTTCATTTGCGAGAGTGTCTCCTGACAGTGACGTAACCGAGTGCGACGTTCGTGGCAACAGCTGTGTGCAGATCAACAATGGATCACATATCGAGTGCAGGAGAGAGTATGAGCGTGCAGCGTTTAAAGCGTGGAAGTACTCACATTACTTTGAGTTTGAGTCCATAAAAAGTGACAAAAACACTAGCGTCCTGCGTGGGAAGAAAACTTCTTTTTACAACGAAAAACCCCTAAACCTCCGAGCGAGCACCGAGTGCGCTGCCACGGGAGTGTGACACAGAGAAACTCCCGGACCCTCCCACTGATGGCTGCGGCTCACCTGCACCGGGGCAAACATCCGGCTGTCCAATCAGAGGATGTTGTGTATAGTCTAACTTTTGCTTGATGCATAAAGTTAAAAGATTCAAACTAATAAAACAAGTTTTAAACAGAGACGTTTTCATTTGATTACATGTATATGATGGATGATGCAGAAACAGTAGAACTGGGCTGAAAGATCTATCACTCTGTTACCTATTCAGGTTGTAAAAAAGTAACTAAGTAACTACATAACTAAGTAACTAATTTCTTTTGAAAAAAAGTAATTAGTTACTGATTACTTTTTTCAAGTAACTTGACCAATACTACAGGTGACCTCCATCATTGGCTGCCTGAGACTCGGGTGGAGTTCAGGTGTGTCGGCACCTGTGAGGACTCACATAGGTCACGGCCGTCTACCTGCTCTTCCTGGTCCACCTCCCTCTGATGGGTCAGGCCCCGCCGCTCATATCAAACGCATCGATTGATTGGATGTCAGCGTGTATCTTTGTTGCCTGGCAACATCGTGACGTTCCACAGTTCCCTTGTTAATCTGTGTGTTTCCGTCCAATCACAGCCTTCAGGCGTTCTAACCTCGTGTCGTGGCCGATAAACAAACTGAGCCCGTCTGTCAGACGGAGCTTGTTAACATCAGAGTCTGGCAGAGAAGCATCGACGTCATTCTGAGGACGGAGCTCACAGTTGTTTCCAATCAGAGCTCCTCTGAGGTCGGAGCCCGCCGCCGCCGCTCGCCGTCTCTGGGTTTGCTGGTCAGCACTTTGTTTCTGGCTGGAGACCAAGTGAAACCAACAGAGACGCTGTTTCATTCTCTGCATTCACTTTCCTTTGAAGGACAAACTGCTGAGACGTGCAGACAGCGGGGTCCTCAGAGACCTCCACTCAGTCATTCCTGAAACCACAGTCGGCCCGAGCGCTCACAGCTCTGATTCGATGCAAGTTTGAAGAACAACAAACACAAGTTTCTGTCTGAGGCTCACTTCCTTCCACTTCCCAGCGTTCATCCCGGTCCTGGTGCAACGTTTACAGTCGGCACGGTCGGCTTTTCGATTGTTTTTACCTTAAACAATAAAACCTCATTTCAACACTGCTGACATCAGTTTTTCGTTCAGTTACAGACTTCCATGGAAGCAGACGGAGGACCACGGGTGGTGTAAGACACGGGCGTAGTTACTACATGACCTGTTTTAAAGCCTCAAGATGACGTTTTTTGGTGTTTTCAAACTAATTGTGACGAGTGCATGTTTATTGGCTGTCAGCCATACGTCGAGAGCCCCCCCCCCCCCCCCCCCCCACGATGTCACTTCCAGGTTAATGTAACTTTGGAAGATTTGCACAACCAAATTGACTGATGCTTACGACCAACAGGAGGCGCTAAGCATCTCTGACAACACGCTGAACAAACTGTGGGCTCATTCTTTGAAGAGCAGGAGATAATTCAGTGATGTCACGTTTAAAGGCAGCGGGGGCGGGGCTTGTTTTTAAGAAGGAGCGGTTTGAGATGATTTACAGAGCAGTGATAAGGAGGGCACGCCGCTGTAAAGCTCTCAAACGTCTCAGCAGGGATTAAAAATAGTCTGCAGAGGCCATAAACACAGAGTGTGTGTGTGTGCTCGCATGACTGTCTTTGTGAGGACCTGGTACACTGTCAGACATTGTGAGGACACAGAGTGGACAGTGATGACGCTTCATTGGGTCCTGACTGTGAGATAAACCCTCAACGACCTGTTTGATATCTCAGGTCTTCTGTAAGACCCAGCTCCAGGTTTGTGTCTGGGAATGCTGGGAATGCTGGGAATGCCATGATGGTCCTCACAGACAGAAAGGCAGAAATCTGTGTCTGCAAAGAATCAAGAGAAAAAAGAGAGATTTATCGTCTGCTGTCAGACTCCAGCTGCACCTCATCTTCATCATCACCATGCTCACCCTCCGCCTCGTCATCTGAACTGCACCTGCTGCTCACCACCACCACCATCTTCATCTTCCTCACTAAATCTGTTCTCTCTTTCTCTGCTGAATCACCCGGTTATGTAACAACAGTCTGCTCAACTTTGAGAGGAACAAAACTCAGAACAAGACTCTCACATCCACCCACCCATCCATCCATCCCTCCATCCATCCACCCACCCATCCATCCATCCACCCATCCATCCCTCCCTCCCTCCACCCATCCATCCATCCATCCATCCATCCATCCATCCATCCACCCACCCACCCACCCATCCATCCATCCACCCATCCATCCCTCCCTCCCTCCCTCCACCCATCCACCCATCCATCCATCCCTCCATCCATCCATCCATCCATCCACCCACCCACCCACCCACCCATCCATCCAGCCATCCATCCACCCATCCCTCCCTCTCTCCCTCCCTCCCTCCACCCATCCACCCATCCATCCAGCCATCCATCCACCCATCCCTCCCTCTCTCCCTCCCTCCCTCCACCCATCCACCCACCCCTCCATCCATCCCTATATAAGTGATGGACGCTGTGATGTCACCACAGATCACACTCCTTCCTTTTACAGTCACAGTGACAGTTAGGACAGATGAAATGCATCATGGGTAAAAATACCACAGATGTTATTTTGATAAAATATCGTATTTGTCAATTATAGGTTATCATAATGATTATTTATGTTTTTAACGAGAGGGAACGCGACTTAAGAACTTCCTGCAGGTGTAGTTGGGTCAGGATGGTCACATGGGATTAACAGTACCACTCTAAAGCTGACTGAGCTCCACGCCGTGACACTTCCTCGGTCTGTGTCAGTCGCGCTGTAGCAAACATGAAGGCTGTTTGCAGATTGTGCTCATGCTGCAGCGGCGTCCAAACGGGAAGTGACAACGACGACCAGCGACCGCAGAAAGTTAATGACGTGCACTGAGCTCAGTTTGTGGTGAACAACTGAAGCGAGCGCCAATAAGGGAAGCACGCCTCTGATTCATTAGAGGGTTGCCGAGGCAACAAAATGTCAACACAGTGACTGAATCACTTCCTGTGTGGACACGAAGGACAGGGCTGGTTTCCTCCCCTGGTGACAGTGACGAGCTCATGTTCATGGTGGTGGTATCACACTTTTGTCATGACAATGCATGAAACACAGCTGCCTGTGTCGGGGGCTGGGGCGTGTCACCTTCATGCACAGATGTTCTAATCAGCTGTTTGTCCTTTCAAACCAAACTTCCTGTTTGATTTAACCTGCAGCAAGGTCTCTGCTGATGTCACCTGTGATGTCACCTGTGATGTGAAGCTCAGGGTCCCATCAGGTTAAGTCGGCTGACTCAGCTCTGCGAGTAAACTCAGAGCGTTGGTCAGGGTTCCTCTCGGGAGAGATTTGTCCTCCTCCGCTCCAGCTGGAGCTGAGTTATGGCGGTGAGCGGCGGCCGCTTGTAAAGCTGGTGCGAGTTTCAGCTGATGGATAGAGCAGAGGGAGGAGGAGGAGGAGGAGGAAGGAGTCTTCCATCTAGAGGCCTGACTGCTGTGCAGCTCAGCGTTTAACCCTGTGCTAACCTGTTTGCGCTCAGGCAGAGTTGATCACGCCGTTACCCAGCATGCCTCTGAGCCCGACTGCATCAGGACTGAGTGCGCTGTAATCTCAGGAATGTGAAACTTAGAGGGACGCGCTGCCATTTTTAGCCGGGCAGTTAATAACTCACGGTCACGGCGTGGGCGGGGGGCGTGGCGCTGACATGTTAACGTTCACATGCTTTACTCTCAGAGCAGCTCAGAGAGAGAACAGGCTGAGTCAGCAGGAGGTCAAAGGTCACAGGATTCACTTGGAGAGACATCCACACAGCTGCAGTAAAGCAGGGAGCCCGAGTTTCACATCGACCATCATTCAGGTGGGGTGATGATGTCATTTCCACATAGATCAGAGCTCCTGGGGAATTACGGCTGTTCAGACGATCACATGACGTCCGCAGACACACGTGGGCTGCTTGTGGTGACGCTGCGAGACCGGCTGAAGCTTCCTGATCTGAACGATGAAGACAAACAGGCTGAAAACACAACGCAGCACGACTCAGTGACGGCTGTCGAACACTTTAATCTGTTCTTGAACTTATTTCTAAAAGTCTGACAGATGTGAACATCACACCTGGGAGAGAGAGCGCTGATGACCTCAGAGCGTCTCTTTGAACCTGCTCTGATGAAACGCTCGCTGCCTCTGAGAGGAAGCGTGTCCGTGTTCCTCACACGGAAACAGTCTGAGTGAAGACGTCTCACGAAATAAACCTAAAGAATGAACTAATCACACTCGAGTGAAACGCCAGAGTAAAATAAATGACCTAAAAATACTGCGTTATGATAATGCTATGCTAAAATGCTAATTAGAATAGAATAGAATAGAATAGAATAGAATAGAATAGAATAGAATAATCGTTTAATTGTCCCACAAGGGGAAATTTGGTTGTAACAGCAGCCAAAAAGACACATGTACAAACAAACAGGACACAGGACAGAAACATCAAGGACAGGTTACTATATACAGAGAGTACTGTACAGTTATTACATTAAATAAAAATAACTACAGATAAGAGGCAGAGCAGGTTGTATCGCGAATTGGTTAATTAACTTATTGCAGTTACAGCGCAGATGTAAACATCTATTTTTGTTGGGAGCAGTTCTGATTGTAATAATAATAATTCCGATGACAACAGTGTGTTTCGAGACCCTCAAAGCGCTTTACAATGCCACCATTCATTCACTCACTGGTATCGCACCATCGGCCCCTCTGGTCATCACCAGTAGGCGGTAAAGTGTCTCAACGACCAGGACAGAGAGCCCGGGGATCGAACCAGCGACTTTCCGGTAACAGATGTGCTTCCCAACCCCCTGAGCCACAGATACACACACAGATACACACACACAGACACACACACACAGACACACACACAGACACACACAGACACACACACAGACACACACAGATACACAAACACAGACACACACAAACACAGATACACACACAGATACACACACAGACACACACAGATACACACACAGATACACACACACACACAGACACACACAGATACACACACAGATACACACACACACAGATACACAAACACAGACACACACAAACACAGATACACACACAGATACACACACAGATACACACAGACAAACACACACAGACACACACACACAGATACACACACAGATACACACACACACAAACACACACACAGACACACACACAGATACACACACACAAACACACACACAGATACACACACAGACACACACACAGATACACACACACACAAACACACACAGACACACACACAGATACAAACACACACAGACACACACACAGACACACACACACAAACACACACAGACACACACACAGACACACACACAGATACACACACACAGATACACACACAGACACACACACAGATACACACACAGACACACACACAGACACACACACACAAACACACACAGACACACACACAGACACACACACAGATACACACACAGACACACACACAGACACACACACACAAACACACACAGACACACACACAGACACACACACACAGACACACACACACAGATACACACACACAGATACACACACACAGACACACACACAGATACACACACACACAGACACACACACAGATACACACACACAAACACACACACACAGACACACACACAGATACACACACACACACATACACACACAGATACACACACAGACACACACACACAGATACACACACAGACACACACACACAGACACACACACAGACACACACACAGACACACACAGATACACACACAGACACACACACAGATACACACACACACAGACACACACACAGACACACACACAGATACACACACACACAGACACACACACAGACAGACACACACACAGACACACACACAGACACACACACAGACACACACACAGATACACACACACACAGATACACACACAGACACACACACAGATACACACACAGACACACACACAGACACACACACAGATACACACACACACAGACACACACACAGACACACACACAGATACACACACAGACACACACACAGATACACACACACAGATACACACACACAGACACACAAACACTGTCGTCATTGGTCAGATAAAATCAATAACAGCAATCCTCAGTGGGCGGAGTCAGGAAACCTCCTGAAGATGAAACGAGCGTCCTCACTGTGGCGCTGCGGCGCTGTGATTGGCTGCAGGGACAATAACAGCTGACTGAAGCTTCCTGCAGACATGAAGCAAACTGCTCAGAGCTGCACTGATGGTCATCGTGTCCTCTGGGACGAGTCTTTGGAGCTGCTTCAAAAAAAGAAAAGAGGAGAAATCTGATGCAGAAAAATGCAAACGCAGCATTTCTGGAACAAACAGTTTGTTTATGGAAGTTCATCTGTGCCTGCACAACAGCTGAAACCGTCCTCCAGAGGACGCCGGCCACAGAGCCCAGATTTGAACCCACCGTTCACACGTGAAGCTTCTGAAACTGGAGGTTTAATTATTTTATTACTTCCTGTAAGGGTCATGTGACTAGCTTGTTCCAGTCACATGATCGTCTTCTGGTCCCCAGACCACACATTTCCTCGCCCTGTTTCGGTGTGTTTCAGCACGCCGTGGCCTCTGAGGACGCACTCGGTGAGGTCACAAACATCCTGCCGCGCGGCACATTCGGGTCATGTGGGGAACCCTCCGCCACCGCCTCCTGCCCCGCTGCATCGTGAGTGTTTCTCTGCAACAACAAACGAGCGTTTGAAGCTGCTGTGAGCTCGTGTGTACGAGCGGCCAAGCGGCCAAATAAACTCTCAGGGTCAAAGGTCACGGTAGGAGGCGAGGAGCCTGAGGACCCATGTTTTATTACCATAGAGAAAAAAAGCAAACTGTTTACTGTCCCCAGTTTAACATGCTGGTGATGATACAGTCAGAATCACAGCTGAGCTTATCATGTAAATAAATAAACAACTTATGTACGAAGAACAACTGGTCAAACAAACAAGGCAATAATTACATAAATAAATAAAAAGAACAAAACAAATATGTCAGGTAAGTTCACGTGTGGGAAAACACACTTTTTATTTATTCATATTTTAACCACACGAGCCACGTTTGCTACAAATAAAAGAAAAACAGCCTTTAAATCCATCCATTCGCTTCCACTTTTTCAGGGTCGCGGGAGCGCTGGAGCCTATCCCAGCTGTCACAGGGCGAGAGGCGGGGACAACATGCAAACTCCACACAGACAGGCTCTGGCCTGATGGTGGAATTGAACTCGGGACCTTCTTGCTCTGTGGCAACAGTGCTCACCACCGTGCTGCCAGCCTTTAAAGCATTTTATTAATTCATGTTTATTGTATGGTGAAGTAACTAAAAACTTGTTGATGTTCGTTTACTGAGATTATGTGTCAGTTGTTGCTTCATATGATAAACAGTAAAACTTGGGTCACGTGACTCTGTAAGGCTGACAGTCAGAGAATCAGACTCGGGGAAGATGAAGACGAGGCCGTGGGTTTTCTTTGCTGGTTTTGGCCGAGCTGAGCTGGAGGGTCTTCCTCCCTCGCTGCTGATGATGAAGATCTTCAGCGTTTTGGATCCAGGAAATAACGTGAAACCTTAAACCACATAAACACAGTGAAGTTTAAGCTGCAGCAGCTCAAACATCCTCAAACACCAACACTGAAATGAGTTTCTGAGTCCCTAATCCTCCACCCCCCTCCCCCGCCCCCCCTCCTCCTGGATGTGTGATGTCAGCACCATTAGAGGCAGTTTTCCTCTCTGAAGATCAGTTTATCATCAGCTCAGAGATTTCAACATCGCTGTTTGTCCGGCGCTGCTGCTCAGCTCCTCGTCTGAAATGAGCTGTTTTAGCTCCGCCCTCTTTTACCTCCTGACACCTGAGCACATCTCATTTCTCCAAACTGCTTGTGATTCGGTGGCTTCATCCCCAACCACCTGAACTCTGCGAGGAAGCGGCGTTCACCTCGTCAGCCCTCGGAGTCCACGCTGTGCCCGAGCGTGACGCTTTCCTCCACGCCGCCCTCCACCTCCATCCCTCACTCCTGACCTCGCTGCTCAGATCAGCTGCAAAGCTTCAGTGTGGCGTCCTCGGGCCGAGGATGGAGGCTCCTCCAGCTGGCTGAGCCGCAGCTCCAGGGCTGTTTGTGTGGGCCGGCAGCCCTGGAGCTGTTAGCGGGTTTGGATATTTTTAGAGGTGAAATCTCAACAAACAGCTGGAAGCTTAAAGGGTTAAAGCACGAGAGCCTTATTTTAACAGACGTTCCTGTTTTATGAGCCAGCTTCACTCAGCTGAGCGCCATCCACAGTTTCTGACTCCTTTTATTTCACTTTGGTTTCAGAGCGGCGGTAACACGAGCCAAGCACGTTTACTTTAGCTGCAGATCTTTGAATCTAAAGCAAACGCAGCTTCAGGAGGGTCCAGCTGTTCATCCAGCTGTTCATCCAGCTGTTCACACAGCAGCTCACAGACGCTCTGTTTCCTGCACTTCAATAATCAGTTATTCTTTATAATGTATGTAATGACTTCAGATCGTTTTGCTTTGATTTTTAAAGACCTCAAACGTCCGATCAGTCCTCACTGATCGTCAGTGGGATGAATAAAGCTTTGTCAAGTATTCCATGTGACAAACACGCCCATGCACATGTTTGTAGCTTTAAGGATGCTTCCATGTATCAACACAGAAAGTGTCCTCAAAATGAAATAGAAATAATTTATTTCAGTTAAAGCAGAACTGCAACAAAAGCACAGAAGGCTGAGCTGAAGATGGTCAGGAGTCCATCAGACGGTCTGAGCATGTGCAGAGGAGGGAGGGTGGAGGATGAAGATGGAGCTGCCAGGAAGGCGGAGAAGAGGAGGATGCTGGGATACGGGCTGTTCTGATGACCTCTAAGGCCAAAGAAGAAGAATTATAACAGACACATGAGATAACAGCAGATACACGTGTAATAAACGTGTAATAAGCGTGTAATAAACGTGTAATAAGCGTGTAATAAGCGTGTAATCAACGTGTGTGCATGCACAGAGCAGCTGGGGATCAGTTTGTGTAATCCTGCTTGAATGAACGTTGGAGTCGTGTGTGCTAACTGTTAAACAGCAGCAGGAGTGAGTCCTCACAGAGACCACAGCCGGGCTGCTTCACCCACTCACCGCTCTAACTTTAAAGGTTGGAGGCTGTGCTGCAGTCACAGCAGTGCTGAGCATGAACTCATGCTAAGCTGCTGTAGCAGAGAAATAAGCAGAGCTGGAGCGCTGATGAAATTTTCGGGTATTTTTAATCTGACGTGACCTTCGTTCACTCAGAGCCTCGTCTCCTCATTTTAGGAGCTATTTAAAAGGACATTTCACTCGTGTTTCTCACGGACGCTGCGAGGGGGTGGGGTCTATGTCATTGAATAGACACAGAGTTTCTCGAGCTCTGAGACTGATGTTAGTGTGTCGTCTTTGTTAAAATCCTGCAGAGAGGATTCTGGGTAAAGAGACTGACATGGGTAATGGGGTCAGTGGGGGCCCAACAACAAACCAGTGCCCGGGGCCCCTCAGGGGGTCAGCGCTGATGGTTATGAGACTGTATCCGAACGCGGCGGCGTAAGACGTTTCCTGACATACTTTAGAAACACGAAGGCCTCGGGGTCATGGGAAGGGTTCGGCGCTCCGTCCCCCTAAAACTGGGATAATCGCATGTGTTTGTGCTTCGGATTAAAGGATCGAGAGACGTTTGAGAAAGAACGAGTCGCCCCAAGAAGCTGCTCCGCTTTCCATCGCTGCAGTTACAGCATGCACCGCCCTCTGCTGCAGTGCTGTCCACCGCACTGTGTGTGCGTGTGTGTGTGTGTGTGTGTGTGTGTGTGCGTGTGTGTGTGTGTGTGTGTGTGTGTGTGTGTGTGTGTGTGTGTGAGGTCGCCCTGCAGCTGAGAGATGAGCCGCGTCCAAACCTTTGTCAATGCAGTGTTTGCTGACAGAGCGCTGGCAGCTACCAGTGAGCACACACACACACACACACACACACACACACACACACACACACACACACACAGACACACACACACACACACAGTGAGTCACACGGTGCATCAGAGCGAGCAGGTCGTGGAGCTGCAGGTGAGAACACCTGTACCAGTCAGGACTGAGACACCACAGAAGAAGACATCAGCAAATGAAAGCTTTTAATTTGAAAAACTGTACTTTACTTTAAAAAGACTTCCATACTTCTGACTTTAAGAGCTTCTCTGAGGCTCAGAACACAAACACACCTTAAACATATAATAAACTCTGAGCGTCGTGTAAACACAGACGGGGACAGCACGTCCTCGCTGCCGCTCTCCAGCCTCAGCTGTGAACTTCCTGTTCAGCGAACACTCGATGCTAGCTGCTCATCACAGGCTCTGGCCTTCATGGTGTCGACTTCCCTGAAGACTTTACGTGGAAATCTCCGATACTTTGGAAGTTCTGAGGGATCAGAAATACTTGAACAGATCATTAGAGCCAAATTTCCGCCCGGAGCTCCGAGGGAAACTCTGAGTATGTACAGCTTCGATGTGCCGACCTGAGCTCTGAGTATCAGCATGATCTTTAACCTTTGACCTGCTGAAGATCTTTAGTTCTGCTGCATCGGCTTCTTATCAGAGCTAACCGCTAACACAGCTAGCATCAGGCCATTGCAGCCCACGCCGTGTTTCCAGCGATGTCACAAACACAGCAGGACTCGACCCCTCGTCATCACGCTGTCACATCCTCCTGCACCCTCGTCAGCGGCACACAGACTGAAGGTGGAGTCACCGTACGATTAAAGAGCGACCATGATCGTGCCACGCGCTGACAACAGCTGGAACAGCAGCCGCCTTCTCTGGGTGCAGAGAAACATCCACAGACTGACGGGACGTGCGAGGCGCCGCTGGCTCTGGTTTCAGCACAGCCGTCATGTTTTCAGAAAGCCTCGATGACGGAGGGTAGATGAGCTCCAGCAGCTCCAACCAGCTGCAGCGTGTTTAATGCGTCGTGCACTGAGTAAGCAGAGGGCTGCAGGCGCTCGCTGCGTCGCTCTTCATCGATGACCTGCAAATAAACAAAAACGCTCCTGAAACTGTAAATCAGCCCCG
>NC_140627.1:34761886-34793569 GCF_057382275.1 Copadichromis virginalis
GCTCCAGTTTGAATCGTTGCCTGTTTAATCTCAGTTTTATTCCACTGAACTTTGCTGTTGTACTGTAGAGTTTACTGGTTTACTGGCCGTTTCTCACCGCTCGCTGAGCTCAGCCGGTCTCCTCCACATGCTGCCCCCTGCAGGTGGCCTCAAGCACTGCATGATGATAGTAAAAGTGTCCGTGTTGAAGAGAACGAAGCGTGTGCAGTTGTCAAAGTATCGGGGACAGCGCCCAGACAGGCTGAGCATACACAGGGATTTAAATCAAGATGCAGGTTATCACTATAACCTCTGACCTCTGAGTTTGGCTGTAAAATGCTGATGTAAAGGTAATCATATCGATTAAACTCTGACCTGAATTGGACTTCCTGTCTGCAGGTTTTGGATTATTGGGTGTTTGGTCGGATCTTCTGCGATATCTGGGCGGCGGTGGACGTCCTGTGCTGCACGGCGTCCATCATGTCCCTCTGCGTCATCTCCATCGACCGCTACATCGGAGTTCGTTACCCACTGCAGTACCCGACTATCGTCACAGAGCGGCGGGCGCTGCTCGCCATGCTGGGTGTCTGGATCCTCGCCATCATCATCTCCATTGGCCCGCTCCTTGGCTGGAAGCAGCCGCCATCACAGGTACGGCAAATTACCCAGCATGCACCACAGACATGAACCCACAGACTGAAAGCATGTCTTAAAAACATGTTCTGTCTCACGTCCAGCAGGGGGCGACTTGCCTGATGTAGAAGGAAATGAGCAGCTTTTATTTCCCCAGTTTTATTGATGAGAAAGATTAAAAACAACAAATCTAAACGACGAGGGTCACATGATCACATCTCAGTATTCATTTATTTATTTTTCTGAGTATTTATATAAAAATATACATCATTCTGTCAAAGCAGCAGCGGAGCCGTCAGAACCAGTTTATATTTCCCTGATTAAAATCACTCAAAAGCATAATGTGTTCATAATGTTTCATCTAAAAACACGAAGCATGTTTAACGTAGCTTCACGCTGTGCAGTCAGCGACGTCCAGTTCACGAACCATCAAATACTTCAGAAGTAACGCAGAGTCGGGGCAGACTCACAATATAAATCATTTTGTTTCACTGAGATTTATTTATCGTGATAACCTGTAAAGACGCGTGACTAACAGCAGCTAACAGCAGCTAACAGCAGCTAACAGCATCCAGCGTGACTGCTGTAGCTAGCTCTTCCCCTGTAATGCTCATTTCCTACATTTCTTGTCTTTAATGCTAAACTGTGTTCGGTCGCTGTGCACATGCCCACAAACTTCACACATCGTTAAGGCTCATCATCTAATCTCATCTCAATTTAGGGGGCGACCGTGGCTCAGGGGGTTGGGAAGCGCATCTGTAACCGGAAGGTCGCCGGTTCGACCAGTAAGAATACATAATGACTGGAGCGATTATTAATCAGGAAAAATCTCGCCCTGTGTTAGCTGGGATAGGCTCCGCCCCTGTGACCCTGACTAACCTGTGATATTTGACATTTTTAAGCGTTTTTCTTTGATTTCTGGATGATTTCGCTGACATTTCTTTTAAAAACACGTGTCTGATGACGTTCTGCTGCCCGTCTCAGAGGCCTCACAGGTGGAGCTCGTGGTGCAGGTGTAGTGTTCAGGTGTGATGTCACGGTTACACATCTGACCTGTGCTTCCTCCTGCAGGACGACACCGTGTGCCTCATCACCGAGGAGCCGTTCTACGCCCTCTTCTCGTCCCTCGGCTCCTTCTACATCCCGCTCGCCGTCATCCTCGCCATGTACTGCCGCGTCTACATCGTTGCCAAGCGCACCACCAAGAACCTGGAGGCCGGCATGATGAAGGAGCGTGCGGAGGACTCCAGCGAGCTCACGCTGAGGATCCACTGCAGGAACCAGCAGATCCAGGAGCTGTGCCCCGCCTCCAAGGCCAGCGGGGGCGGGGCCTCGACCGGACGCAGCTCACTCGCCGTCAAACTGCTTAAGTTCTCCCGAGAGAAGAAAGCAGCCAAGACGCTGGGTGTGGTGGTGGGCATGTTCATCCTGTGCTGGCTGCCCTTCTTCCTCGCTCTGCCTATCGGTACGTCTGCACTTCCTCTTCACTCATGCCATCGCAACAACACATGCTCACAGGTGACCTTTAACCCCGTCGGCACCATTATCAAAACGCAGCGTTCAAACACTCGAGCCTTCAGGGTCAGAAGTCAAACCCTGTTAAAACCAACGAAGAAGAAACAAAAACGCGTTTGTGCTTCATTTTGCTCCGACCTGGTTTACGGTCTCTGACAGGTTGCAGCTCCAACAGCGCCACCTTCAGTCTGTTTCAACCTCCCGTCACACTTCCTGTTTTCAGTTTCAGTTTGTTAGAACAATCAGCCAATGAGGCTTCAGTCTGTTTGTGATTGGTGGAAACATTACTGAACATAGCTGGCCAATCAAATCATTACTTCCTGTTTGAAATCCAGGGGAGGTGAGCTCTGATTCGCCTTTATCATGATCACAGAACAGGAAGTGCTCTTTGCTTCTGGTTCCTGTGCTGCTGTTAGCAAGAAACAGGGTCAGGGGTCAAACCTTTATGACCTCAGGTGAACAGCTCACCCTGATCATGTGATCGTTCTTAAAGGTTCAGACTCAAATATGAGACACGAAGAAGAAATCAGAGTTTGGAGCGAGTGCTGAGCTCACATCTGGAGGTGATCTGGTGTGAACGCCTCAGACTCAAACTTCAGATAAAACTTTAAAGCCGCGCTCCGGCCGGCTCGGGATGAAGAGGAGCAGAATCTGGCAGAAAATTGGACGAGGATGTAAAGAGCTGCGACGGCGCAGCAGAAATCCTCCAACAACATCATTAGAGGAGAAAAACGGGTCCTCTGTTGGCTTTGGCAGCACAGCGGCAGCGGCTGATTATTTTGGGTTTCATAGTTTAAATATTTGAAGCTCCGGCTCTGCGTCAGCGGCCAATCAGAGGCCGGAGATAATGGGACCGGTCCCAGGAATGACTCGGGGCGTCCGCGGTAACGGAGTGTGCAGGAAGTGAAACACGCTCGCTGTTTCTTTATTTTCTGTCACAAAGTTAACACATCAGAGCCATCAGGCCACGCCCCTATTTGTAAACAAAGAGCTCTGAGCCAATGAGAGCAGCGATCTGAGGTTGATCTGAGGTCGGAGCTCCTTTAAAGACCCGGAAAGATCCAGAAAGAGCAAAACTGCACCTGAGCAGGAGGGGGAGTGACAACGTTTAGCACCTGCAGCTCTCTGAACATTAGTCCAGTCTGCTCTGTGGACTTATTCAAACTCATCAATCTGAAGATTTAAAAACAGGAAGTGATGTAAACAGAACATCTGACACTTACACGAGGCTGTAATTTACCTGTGTCAGACTCACCTGCTGTTTTACACATTTTTAAGCCTCCATGTTGGGCTCTCGTTTCAAGAAGTGACCACAGTGAAGTTATCAGCTAATGCTAGTTAGCTCGGTCTACCCCTGGTCTACACACACACACAAACACAGATACCTGCTAATTTTACCACAACCCTGTCTCCGCCTCCTCAGACGCTCTGTTACTACAGTAACGTCACAGCAGCCATGTTATTGGTCACATGATGTCATTAAAAAGGTTCCAACAGCACAAACATGTCCAGAGCTCCAGCTCAGGTGAAGCTAGCAGACAGCTAACAGCCACCTGTCAGTAACAGGTGGCCACGCCCCTAACAATACAAACTTTAAACAGATAAGTAATGAAGCATCCTCTCTGAGAGTGCAGCTCTGAGGTGTCACGCGTTCACAGCGGCGGTGCATATAAGGAGGTCGTCGGGCCTCCGAGCGCCGCGGAGTGGAAGGACTCAGACCTCCTAAAAAGGCTGCTGGAGGAATCCCCGTTGATCCGCCTCAGCTCGGCTGTAACTCTCTCAATAACACTGACTTATCTCAAAGAGCCCGCCAATCACACCGAGCCTTTCCCACAATCCCGCTGACTTCAGGTGACCTCTGGACCGCCATGGGTTTCATTAGAGACAGACAGCGGTGGCTTACTTTGGGCCGCGAGCCTCTGATCCGCTGAGTCTCAGAGAAACAGTTGCAGGATTGGACGAGCCCAATTTAACCCGCCGCTGTTTTCCCGAGACACACGAGCCGTCCACGACTTTGCGCTTTTCTACATCCGTCGAACCTCGTCCGGTTAAATATGGCTCAGTGATGTCTTCATACCGGAGTCACAGCAGAACTTCCTGCTCCTCCTCAGAGCTCAGACTTCTGAGGAGGAGCAGGGAGCTAACCTAACCCTAACCCACCTGTAGATGAAGTCAGTGAATGAATGTGAGCTCTGTTCATAATAATCCTTCTTTGTCTGACATCATGAGTGTTTGGAGACTTGGGCTGATTATTAGAAACTTCATGTTTAACCTGAATACCTGCTGCGGGACCCACGACTGTCAGAGACCGCCGCCCGCTGCGAGCGCTCCCTGGCTCCAAGCTGCTGACCTTCGTCACGCTGCATCAGCTCCGTGCTGAGTCATCATCTGCACTAAATCAGCAGAGGGGGCAACCCCGCCCCTCACAGACGCTGCTGAGCGCGCTCAGAGAGGCTCACAGCGCGGGAGGATGATGCTTCAGCTGGAGCACAGAGACACGTTTATAAACACAGCAGAAACGTGAGATTCTCTGGTTCCTCCTCAGCGCGCTCGCATCCACAACAGGAAACAGCAAAAAGACGCTACGCTTTAATGTGGACAGTGATCAGAAACCAAAGAAGAAGAGTGTCTGGAACCTGAACCATCACCAGACCAGGAGTTTTGCTTCCTGCAGCACAGAGGTGCATCATGGGAAACTGCAACATGTTCTAAACTTCAGTCAGTCGGCTGCAGGATCACCTTACAAGTCTGAGGAGGCCGCCTCAGCAGCAACAATCTGGTCCTCTAGAATCCTCTGACACCAGGAGATCACCTCCACCTGAGAGAGGAGGAGGAGTCAGCAAGGCTTTAATGTGTGATCATAAAATAATAAAAACAGACGTGATGTCTGCGCTCTCACTGAACCTCAAACCTGATTTGTCCACAGCTGCCAAGTTTTTACTGGTGTCGGTTTTAAATGGTTCCTAGCTCACACCTGGAGCTCACACCTGCACAGAGACCGATGATCATGTCATTTATAATGAAGCTGATTTAGTTCTCTGACTTGATGAGATGCCAGCATGAACTTAGCCTGTTGTTGAGGTGCAGGTGGAGACGGAGGTGGAGGTGTGGGGGTCGAGAGCTCGTCACTCTTTGGTTTGATTGCAGCCCCAGTTTCACTCGAGTGTTTAGTTTGTGAGGGCTTTGATTGGTCTGCGCTTCAGCCTTCCTCCTCCTCCTCCTCTGATGCAGCTCTGCAGGGCTGTGTTGTGGTGAACGCTGCCCTCTGCTGGTCATAATTCTGTCCTGCAGCTTTTTCTCTACACCACCAGGAACAAAAGTCAAGGTCCTTTCAAAGAAAAACGAGCAGAAGTCAAAATAAAAATTATTTTTATTTAAGGAATAAGAAAATTCCTGCTTCGGTTCATCCTCCTTTCACACAGCTTCAGGTTCTTTATCAGAGTCCATCTTCCTCCTGACGTCTGTCTGAGGGTCTGAACACTGAACTGATGGTTTAACACCTGGATTTTTGTCTGTACACCTGAATCTGGAATAACACGTTTGATCAGCTGACTCTGATCGATTACTCAATTTGGATGGGAAACAAACATCTGCATCCATCTGTACGAATGGTCACACACTTCATTTGTTTAACAAAAAAAGGCTCATAAAGTGTTTAAAATTAGACTTTGTTACCAAATAAGACGGATTAGTGAGACTTTCCTGCTTGAGTGCAGCTAACTAAACAGTGAACAGCCACGTCCTGCTACAGTGGAGTGGACGGGATGTCCTGGTTTAACATGAACTCACTGCTGCAGCACTACAGTGATCCTCCCACACTGATGTTTAGTTTCTGTGTCCTTATTTACCTCTGAGGTATCAGTTCTGTCACTAGTTAGCTAACATGAACTAATGTTAGCCACAACCAACCAATCACATGACATCACGTTTGCACTGATGATGTTTTTAAAACTTTAAACATTTATTTGTTAAACCCAGCGTCACAAACAGACTTGCATCTGTGTGAGTGTCTGAGAGCAGGGCTCATCATGTCCCCTGTAAAGCAAGACAGAAGTGCAGCAGTCTCACCTGAAGCTTTGTGTTTGTTTGTTTGTTTGTTTGTTTGTTTGTTTGTGCTCAGGCTCATTCAACAGCAACCTGCGTCCTCCTGAAACCTTCTTCAAAGTCATCTTCTGGTTGGGATACTTCAACAGCTGCTTGAACCCAATCATCTACCCGTGCTACAGCCGCGAGTTTAAACAGGTAACAGTTTAAGCTCCGCCTCCTTGTCCTCCTGCAGGTCCAGCTGACTCCTCCTCTCTGCTTCCTGTCCTCAGGCCTTCATCCGAATCCTGCGCTGCCGCTGGAAGAGGAAGCGTCAGGATTGGCAGGCGTACTACAACTACCGTGGCCATCAGGGCTCCAACAACTCGTCCTTCATGAATGGCAGCCAGCAGACGTTGTCCTCCGTCAGCCCAAGTCCGCTCTGCGTCACATCCAGGCTCCGCCCACTGCCGTGGCCGTCTTCCTCCTCCTCAGACAGAGACCTCCTCCCTGGATCGGTGGCGGAACGAGGACGGCTGAGTCCGCGGCCTACACTGGCTAAAAAAGCCGGGACGGGGCGGAGCATGGGAGTGGGACGAGGGACGTCAATGAACGGGGATGCTTCTGTCTGAGCCGCACAGGAATCTGGAACGCTAGCTGCAGCCTCAGATGTCAACGCCCCTCCCTGCTGTTAACAGGAAGTGGCTTTAAAAACACTGAATGCACAAAACGCTCTTTCCGCCCAGGTGTGACGACCGGACCTGAACATGGGTGGAGCTCCTCACCTGCTACAAACACAATGTTGCGACATGCGGTGGGTTTCTGGCAGTTCACGGCTGTCCACGACACTTAAGACTTCAGCACGAAACCTTTAATGTGAAAATCCAAGCATCCTGCTTCTTTTTTTCATATCAAAACATTAAGATAATAAATCCAAATTTCTCCTAAAACAAAAACTTTGTTTTAATGGAAAAAATGAAAAAAGAAACAGCACAGATGTTAAAAAAGTAAACATTTTATTTATTCACTTATTGACGAGGTATTTATTTTATTCAAATAAATCAAAGTTAAAACATTTAATGCTTATTTAACTTCCTGCTCACAGACCAGCTTAAACGTTCGTTACGCCCCCTGCTGGACTGGACTGAGAATGAGTTTTTCAGGAAAATAACAAAATAAAATACAAACATGAATATTTTGGTTTCTTAAGGAAATTCTAAAACTTCTTAAGAAAATCTTCTTAAAGCTCTTAACGTAATTTTGTTTCACAATTTATCTTTTGTTTGTTTTTAAAGACTTTTATTCTGAAGGTCTCTTAACTCAAAGTCAAAGTAGTTGGTCATAAAGGGCTCTTATTGTGAAGGTCTGACATCACTGATTAGTTAAAGACTTTTATTGTATAAAGCTGCGCCTGGTGGTCGTCTGAGGTACTGCAGCTAAAAACACTAATACTGAAATATTTATTTTAGAACAAAAAGTGTAAAAAGAAAAAAAATCCAAACTTCTTAAAAACAACTTGATTTTTAATCAAAACGTTGAATCTACAATCTTAACACGTTTATTTATGATTATTTGTACTTTATTTATATTTCCATACTTCTGTTGTTGTAATAAGTGACCTCACTGTAAATTAAACTCATTCATCTAATAAATAAAATACTTTTATGGGTTAATTATTATCGATTATCATGTGTTTATTTAACTGCTAATTGATTATTTTTGATGTGTTTCTTTCAAATGGTTTTACATCAAAGCAAAACGTGGTTCGGGCCATTTCATAAAATCCATATGCAATCCGTGTCAGTACAACTCGGCCAATAGCTTGCAGGGAACAGCACAGTGATATTTGCTGATTGGTTAGACCACAACGAAAAACGTGACTTTTCCAGGAAGCTCTGGTGTAACTACAGGGGTCCAACAAAGAATGGCCACGCATCATACTGATGTCTTCGGAAATTTATTTCTCTCTCACTCTTATTGTCTTCAGACACCGTGAAAACTGAAGAAACACAAAGTTTACAACATAAATGTTTTGAGCTTAATAAAAATACAATAACTGAGCCTTACACCGGAGTATCGTTGCACTGGTTTACTGAACCTTTCTTTCAGGGCATGTACAGAACATGAGCATCCATTTTTCTACTGCCTCCTACAGGACACACACTTCTTCCACTTCCTTACACATTAATGTAACACAGAACTAATACTGCCTCTCCTGGCATTACCATTGTAACAACACATTCATTCTGTTTCTTTCAGAAGAATAACAGGAACTTAGGATGTAGGTATCTATGAATAATAACTATTATGTATACCCATATATTTATATAACCACTTATTTCTTGCGATACCACACAGTCTCTCATATCAGTGTCCATAAACAGTCTTGTGCAAGCAGAACAGAAAAATGCACAATAATGGATATCACAAAAATGTCCTCTCATTACCAGTGTGGAACACGTATGCAACATTATACAAACAATATACATGAAACCATACCGTGTGCGCCTCTTGGACCACATGCAGAATAACATTAACGCTGAGGCTGTAGATGCATCTGTAGCCATGTATCCATGCTAGCTCCACAATGCCATGGTTGTGCTCTCAACCAAACTCTGGTCATGTGACAATTACAAACTTTACAGCACTTTACATATTTAACAAACCCATATTTTGTAATCACATATTTTAGACATGTTTTTTAATTAATGTTACACTTTTATCATCTTATCTTATAAATAAATGAACTAAATTAAGCATGAATCTATCACAGAAACATGAAATAACCAACTTTATTTTAACTGTCTCAGGGACAGTTACATCCGGAAAAAGAACAGCAAAGGATAAATAATGAGCCTGAAATTGAGAAAAGAGGCGTTTATACTCCTGATGAAACCACAGCGAACTGAAACGACCAAACACGTTACTGCGCATGCTCTGTCGGACTTGGAAAGGTCCAGCCAATCGCACGTGAGAGGCAGCGGAGTGATATTAGTATTAGTACGCTTCAAAGTAAAAGAAGAGAAAAGAGCTCAGATATGAATGTTATTTTACTCTTTTACTTAAATAAAAATTCACTGATAAACTGACAAAATATGACACTTCTGTTATTTTACAGGAGGAAATGCTGCTAGGATAAAATCAACATGATGATCGTTGTGGAATATTGTGGCTCACAAACAACTTTATAATTGCAAATTAATTATATTTGTGCATTTTTGTGATTTGTGCTTTAACATTAACTTCTTACAGTTCATGACTGATGGGAGAAAATAAAAACCACCCCGGATTTCTCCTCAGCACTGTGGCCAGGTTCACAGACTCAGTCCTGCTGTAACGACTCTTCACCTCGACCAGCACAGTGAGCTGTTTGCTGTGTCCTGTGGGCTTTGTTCGTTTACACCCTTTGTGGGGTTTTTGTTATTATATATTTTTGTGTTTTTATGTGCAGTTGATTTTCTCCATTTGGATGAACATGGTAAAGTACCTTAGGCTGTAAATACTGATGTGTTTGACGTAGTTTGCCTTAAAATTGTCATCCATATAAAAATGAAATACTTCGTTTTTATTTTGAAAATCACACAACGCAAAAACCAAAGAAACCGCAGTGCTGCTCGTTCCTGATTGGACGATTAGACTTACTCTCAGCCTGACCAATGAGCGAGCAGCAGGTGATTATATAAACGCGTAGTCTCTGCCGGAGTCCATGTTCTCGCGGGAATAGCACGAAGTCAGTTACAAAGATGTCTGGACGCGGAAAGAGCGGAAAAACCAGAGCGAAGGCGAAGTCCCGGTCCTCCCGGGCCGGGCTGCAGTTCCCGGTGGGCCGTGTCCACAGGCTGCTGAGGAAGGGTAACTATGCTCAGCGTGTTGGTGCCGGCGCCCCGGTGTACCTCGCGGCTGTGCTGGAGTATCTGACGGCTGAGATCCTGGAGCTGGCCGGAAACGCCGCCCGCGACAACAAGAAGTCCAGGATCATCCCCCGCCACCTGCAGCTGGCCGTCCGCAACGACGAGGAGCTGAACAAGCTGCTGGGCGGAGTGACGATCGCTCAGGGCGGCGTGCTGCCCAACATCCAGGCCGTGCTGCTGCCCAAGAAGACTGAGAAGGCGAAATGAAGCTCCGGGAGAAGCGCGCTGATAATAACGGCTCTTTTAAGGGCCACACACAACATCTGAGAGCAGTACGACCTTAAATGAACTACGGCGGGTCACAGCCCGGACTCACTGGTCCGACCCGCTCTGGGTTAACGTTTCTTCACTTTAATCAACCAAAAGCAGCTGTGACACAAACCTGTGTGTAAGTGTTGAAACCACACAGTGAGCCAGCGGAGCGTCTGTAGCTAACGATCAACTCCTGTGACGGGTCATAAAGGACGCAGTCACACTGCAAAGGCCAGAAGACCCGCGGCTGTTTGTGTTCACATATTTATCTCTAGTCACAATGTTAACACATCAGACACACCCTCGGAGTTCACATCACGCAGGACCTGTCATGGTCCTGTCACATCAACACCGTGGTGAAAAAGGCCCGACAGCGTCTCTACCACCTCAGACGCTTGAGAGACTTCCAACTGCCCTCCAAGGTGCTCAGGAACTTTTACTCGTGCACCATAGAGAGCATCCTGACGGGAAACATCTTAACCTGGTTCGGGAACAGCACCATGCAGGACAGACGAGCTCTACAGAGGGTTGTGCGGTCAGCTGAGCGCACCATCCGCTCCGAGCTCCCTGACCTGCACTCAATCTACAGCAGGCGGTGCTGGACCAAGGCCAGGAAGATGGTGAAGGACCTCAGCCATCCCAACAACAGACTGTTCTCTCTGCTGAGGTCAGGAAAGCGATTCCGCTCCCTGAAGACCAACACAGAGAGACTGAGGAGGAGCTTCTTCCCGCAGGCGATACGGTCTCTCAATCACACCACCACACAGTACTGACCCACACATATGGTTCTTACACACACACTGGACTTTCTGGACATTGTTTCACTTCATTACTTAAATCACGCTGCTGTTATTGTGTATATATTTATTTATATTTCTTCATACATTCTTATATAGTTCTATATTGTGTATTTTGTTGTACAGTTATTTTATTTTCAACTTTAATTTATATATTTTATCTTATTCTTCCCAGTTAAATTTACCCTTCATTCTAATTTGTGTTGTACAGTTATTTCATTTTTAACCTTAATTTATATTTTATTCCTTCCTAGTTAAATTTACCCTTTTTAATTTTTCATATTTATTTCCTATCTTATTCATAGCCTTTTCCTTTTTTGTTTTCTTTAGGTCACGAGCAGTTGTCCAAGCATTTCACTACATATCGTACTGTGTATGACTGTGTACGTGACAAATAAAATTTGAATTTGAAATAAAATTTGAATTTGATTTGTCTCCATGTTGATCCTGTTGTTTCAATCCTGTGCTGCACATTTGACACTGCTATGATCTGAACGTTTGCTTTAAGATGAGCTCATGTTTATTAAAGTATAGATTCCATATAAGGGAAGGACAACAGGATAAAGACACGCTGTGGAAGAGAAAACTATTAATAACTAGGATGATTCAGTACACAGAGGTCTATGAAGACTTAATAGTGAAGAAGAAACACCCACTGCATCATGGGAATGCCCCAGCAGCCTACACCTAGCACCGTGGACGGTCTGTGACCTGCAATATTTAGGCTCAGTTAACAGCTACAGGTGTGTTTGCTGTATTCCTGCTCTGCTCTTTAGTTTGGGTAAAGATGCTTTCCTCCTCACTCATGTTCCTTCCACGCATCACTGCATGTACGTGGGGCTTTGTTCCACCGCTTGTATCCCATGACTGAAGTGGACACTGACACAGGGACAGTATGCTGGGTCATAGGTCAGTGAGCTTCACCACATGGCTGAAGGTTTGTCTTCCTGTCCCCCTGCAGTGTGAAGGCGCTCAGGTGTGGCAGACCAGCCCTCTGCTCTAAGAGAAGAAAAATAAAATGATTGATTACAGCAGAATTTACACTGAAGATCCGACGTGTTTGTGCAGCTGATGGATGGGCCAGGCCCTCTAATGTGCTGTGAATCAGACATGATCATGATCTCACTGTTAGCATCATTGCTGTACGAGTTTCGTACACCTGGAGACCCAGCTGGGACTCCACCCCTCACTCTCTCAGGTGTCCTCACCTGTCTGTCATTCGGTCACCTTGTTAACTTCCTGACTGAAGGAGGACGTCTGTCCTCATCTGCTGTGACATGAATTATGGCTGTATCCCAATTCAGGGTCTGCAGCCTTAACGGTCCTCATGGGCCGCGTACTCAAAGACCGCTAAGGCCGGAAGTGCGAGGCTTGTGAAATGGGACGGTCTAGCCTCCGTCGCGCTGCCCAGGTTGCCTAGCAACCATGATACTAACAGCTGGAAACGTGTCATACAGCTGTGTTTGACAGAGATGAAGGAGAAAATCTTGTGTTCATTTGTTTGTTTCTACATGAGCTTTGATCATTCTCTGATTAAGCTCAGCTATTGAACGGTGTATATTTTAAAGTAAAGGCTTTAAAACCAAGTTAGTACAAACGCCACTAATGTCACATGACTTTGCCGACATGTGGCCAACAGTAATGTTTAATGTTCTTCGTTATTAAACATTTGCACATCAATAAGTGACATCATATTCAGTACTTAAAGTTTACTCTTCGGGCGCCCCTCATCTGCCGTTTTTTTTCGGCAAAATTATCCACACCCACCGCCACGCTATGCATTCTGGGATATGTTGGGCCACGAAGTCTACACCGCCATGTCCTTAAAATTCAGGGAAATGAAGGACGCATTTGAGGGACGCATTTCGAGCAGCCTTTGAATTGGGACAGCCTTCGTCTGTCGCAGTTACGTAATTAAAATGCGGCCTTTCAGGCTGCAGACCCTGGATTGGGATACAGCTAGGAGTGGGTATCATCACTGATTTCTAGAATCGATTAAATTCCGATTCACAAGGTCCCGAATCGATTCGATCCACGATACGATTTAATTCGATTCGATTTGAATCTGGGAAATTTTGACAGTCAGAAATATTATAATTCAGATCAGCACATTTACATATTTTTGTATCTATAAAAAGGAAGCTGACACACGCAAGACTTTATCAAAGGTGTGAGCGTCACAGCGAGGCCTTTGTGTCAAAGTAGCTGAAGATAAAACAGAAAAACATGAAGGTTTTCCTGTTCTGGATTTTATAAAAATATTCTGCAGTAGATCAAAAACGAAAGAAAACCATTAATCAGCATATGAACGTTACCTCTGATGTTACAGCGGTTTTATTACAGACACAGCGTTTTGCATTTTGCATAATTTTAAAAAGTCTAAATTTGTTCAGTATTGAACAGCAGAAATTAGGTTTTCTTTTCAGAAGTTAGTAAAAGGAAAAAAACCCCAAAAAAAACAACAAAAAACAGCGGCTGACAGCCTGTAAACAACAGTAGACTTGTGCGTAACAAGCAAGCGAATAATGAAGAAAACAGATTTTTAGACGGGAAACTGTTCTTGAAGTACAGAGAGAGGGAGCTGTGCATCGTGATGGAAGCAAAACAGCAAAAGTCAGAGTGAGTTCATGACGATGTTTATGTGAAGTTTGGATCTTCTTTTGCTGCTGGTTCGGTCAATGTTGTTTGGAGATAAACTAACAGCTTTAGAATCGGCGCATAAAGGACGTGAACACAAAGCGCCGACCCGCCGACACATCAGAATCAGCGAGCTGTCGGCTTTCAGCCCCGACTGTGAGAAAGGCGACATTAACTGATTCTGATCCGCGGGTTTAGTCTTTGTGCAGAATCCGTGTTCCTGCTCTCATTGGTGGTTGTTGAAATTTTGTGAGATGTCACCAGAGATTCTGGCATTTCGGGCAAAATAAATTTATATTAAAAAATCGATTCAGGATTTTAATGAATCGATTGTAATCGATAAATCGATTATAAAAACCCAGCCCTAGATACAGCCTTTGTTTACTCATTTTCCATGAGGAAAACTGATTAGCGTTAGTGTCATAATACCATCCATCCATTTCACAGAGCGGGTGGAGGGGCACAGCTGTGACATAATATAAAGCAGATGAACTACACCCACATAACCAGAACTAATAAAGCTCTGCAAAGGGTTTTTGCAGGTGCGACATGAGTTAGCTACCATTAACTTCCGGCCCTTTAAGTCAGGCTCAGACCTCTAAACCACCAAATACATAAAGTCACGGGCGGGACAATCTGTGAAATCTCCTCTTATATTGTAGCTCACCTGTAATTATGTGTTGTTACGTCTGGAGATGAAAACTGGTCATTTCCGCAGCTGAAATATCCGGAAATGCCGTCACACTGCAGGAAACGGGTGCGCACGAGGGACGCGGGGGAAGTGTTATTAGATAAATGATCAGAGATAACAGCCTCGATCAGTGCTGCTCGGTTTATTGAAACTGTTGTACATGTTCCCCACTACACGTGTTAAACATGTGTTTATAATAGTGATGGGTCGTTCGCGAACGAAATGGCTCTTAGAGCCGGCTCTTTGACGTGAACGACGCGAGCCGGCTCCTTATCGCGAGCCGTCACGTGGGTTTTTTTTTTTCTTTCTCTCAGCCTCTCTCTCGCACTTTTTTCCCGCTTCACTCTGCACGCGAGCCTTGTGCTTTACGCTGGGCAGAGGGGGGAGGGGCGGTAGTTACACTCAGTAGCACAGGAACAGAGCCAGAGAGAGAGAAAGAGAGGCAGGGACAACAACATTAGAAAGGTATAGTAATCATCCACAACTATTTTCGGTTGCAGATGATAAAGGATTGAGAAAGTTTATTCATGCAGGTCCATATGACAGAGAATATGCATGTTCTTTTAGTTTTCATATTATAATTTATATTTAATTGTGTTGTGGTTTGCAGTGTTTTGTGTTCTTTTCACTTTAAATTTGTGAAAGGAAAAAGCTGAAAATTTAAATAGTTAAAACTTGAAATGTGAATAGTTGATTTTTGTATTATATGATTTATTTATTACATTTTATGTGGAGTGAATAAATAAAAGTATATTTACGGTGGCCCCTAGAGACAAAGCACATACAAACTTCAAATCACGTACGAACTCTGAAGCATGTACAAACTCCAAAACACGTAAAAACACGTACAAACTCCAAAACACGTAAAAACACGTACAAACTCCGAAGCACGTAAAAACTCAGAAGCACATAAAAATTCAAAACACGTACAAAAGACAACAGAAGTGCTCCAGGATGCTGGGCGCAGTGTTGAGCCTTTGTTATCTTGTGGCTACACAAGCCAGCAAGTACCAACGACCGGATTTGGTGTGTGGTAATAACAGGTAAATGAACTTTTTTTTAAATTATTTGAATATATATATATATATATATATATGAGTGCCTGTGTATAAATACACAAACAATACACACATGCTTTCAATTGTGTAATTTAAGTGATCTAGTAGCTCTGCTTTGGAAGTTCAGTTCATGCTAGAAATGTGTTTTGGAGTTTGTACGTGTTTTGTCTCTAGGGGCCACCGCATATATTTATATATAAACATATATAAATAAAACCACTTTTTTACATTAGTAATTCCTTTTGTGCATAATTTTATATTATTGTTAATAATAAATTAATTAAAGCAACAAAACAACCTGAAGAGTCGGTTCGGAGCCGAAAGAGCCGGCTCTTTTTAGTGAGCCGAACCGAAAGAGCCGGATCTCTAAAAAGAGCCGGAAATCCCATCACTAGTTTATAACAGGACCAGTGAGTGTCACAGCAGGACATGTGCTCCTCGGCAGAGGTGGGTGGCTCTGAAAAGAGCCGTTGGGTGGATGCAGCAGAGCTGCAGTTTACTTGGAGCTGGTGTACTTGGTCACGGCCTTTGTGCCCTCGGACACGGCGTGCTTGGCCAGCTCACCGGGCAGCAAGAGGCGCACGGCGGTCTGGATCTCCCTGGAGGTGATGGTGGAGCGCTTGTTGTAGTGAGCCAGGCGGGAGGCCTCAGAGGCGATGCGCTCGAAGATGTCGTTGACGAACGAGTTCATGATGCTCATGGCCTTGGAGGAGATGCCGGTGTCGGGGTGCACCTGCTTCAGCACCTTGTACACGTAGATGGCGTAGCTCTCCTTCCTGGTCTTTCTCTTCTTCTTGCCGCCCTTGCCGGCGGTTTTGGTCACGGCTTTCTTGGAGCCCTTCTTGGGCGCGGACTTTGCGGGTTCAGGCATTTTCCTTTGTCGCTACTTCCCAGCAGAGAATGTGCCCGTCAGCGCAGAGCGGCTCTCTTTTATTTCCGCTGTATGCAAATAAGGCTGTGCAGATCCGCGCCTGTCATTGGTCGAGCTGTTGCTCCGCGTCTTTACTGGGTAAATCGCACAACGAAGAAAAAGAGCAGTGCTTTATTTAACCTGCTGACGGGGCTGTGGGACATTTATCGGGAGTGCGGAAGAGCAGATTTAAATGTGTTGCTTCAGTACGTGTGCAGACAAACACTGATCCATGTGTGAGTTACAACATCACACAAAGACCGAGACAGCCGACGGAAGCTCCGGGAGAGGCTCGGCTGATAATGACGGTCCTTCGAGAGCCGCACAGCGGACTGCAGAGCCCAGGACGCCGCAGCTGCCAGAAACAGAGACTTTGTTTATCCCCCAGGGCCAATTAAGACACACCAGAGCAGCATGACGCTGAAGATAAGGGCGGGGCATAAACAGGCAACAGGAGTGAGATAATAAATGCACAGAATATACAGTATAGACAGTTTTCAAATTAAAGTGACTGAAAGGTGAATAAAAAACTGATTAAAAGTGAGTACAGTGTCGGCAGTATGAAAAGAGTGTAGTTTGTTTCTGGGTGTGGGAAATGGTCCAATGGCTGGAGTTAACAAGCTCCCCCGTAGCTGTGAGCTGCAGTTTGATGGTATATGAACAGATTGTGTAAACCAGGGGTGGGCAACTGCAGGCCTCGAGGGCCGGTGTCCTGCAGGTTTTAGATCGCACCCTGGGTCAACACACCTGAATCACATGATTAGTTCGTTACCAGGCCTCCGGAGAACTCCAAGAAATGCTGAGGAGTCATTTAGCCCTTTAAATCAGCTGTGATGGATCATGGACACATCTAAAACCTGCAGGACACCGGCCCTCGAGGCCTGCAGTTGCCTACCCCTGATGTAAACCATAACGACAGTGCACTAATCCACACTTTCATCCTAATTGGCAGTGATAACTGAAATGACAGAAAGTTCTGGTAGCTCTTTGCCCAGCCTGCTTTTATTTAACAGCAGTTTAATGATTGGATATGGAGCAAAACGTCTGAGCAGCAGATCAAACAGGTTACAATGATCATTTAATTATAAATGACTTGAAGTGCACATTGAGGCTGCGAGACACTGAGCCATGGCTCGGTTCTTATTGCACATCTCTGCCATGCAGGACGGTTTATTTTATATTGAACTGGAGCTTTAGTTTTCTCCCCCTCCCCAAACTTCCGTGTTCATATAAAACACTTTAGGGAGATCATGAGGTTTAAAGCCTGGCTCAGTGAAACTTTGTCCTCCAAGCTGAAACCTCAGTGTCTCCATCCAGCTGCTTATGAACTCTGCAGTCCTGTAACCACTCAAACGCAGCTGTGCTTGACACAGTCTGTGGGCCTGCACCGCTACACTTCCTGTCCGCTACACACCTGTGTAGTAATACAGTACAATCAATACCAACCCACACTGCATGCTCTGTTAGTGAGCAACAGACTCCAAACAGCACTTAGCTGAGGGCCAGGTAATACATAGTCTGTACTGTAAACCGCTGCTCTGAGTGCGTGTACGTGGCTCTTAAAAGAGCCGTTGTGTTTTGTGTAAACTGATCTCAGATCAGCTTAAGCCCTCTCTCCGCGGATGCGGCGGGCCAGCTGGATGTCTTTGGGCATGATGGTGACCCTCTTGGCGTGGATGGCGCACAGGTTGGTGTCCTCGAACAGACCGACCAGGTAAGCCTCGCTAGCTTCCTGCAGAGCCATGACGGCGGAGCTCTGGAAGCGCAGGTCGGTCTTAAAGTCCTGAGCGATCTCCCTGACCAGGCGCTGGAAGGGCAGCTTACGGATCAGCAGCTCGGTGGATTTCTGGTAGCGGCGGATCTCCCTGAGAGCCACAGTCCCGGGCCTATAACGGTGGGGCTTCTTCACGCCTCCGGTAGCCGGGGCGCTTTTACGGGCAGCCTTGGTGGCGAGCTGCTTCCTGGGAGCTTTTCCTCCGGTGGATTTTCGGGCAGTCTGCTTGGTCCTGGCCATCTTACAGCTTCGGGCTCCTCTGTGTGAACAGCGAAAGAGAGAATGAAGTCTGAGCGCGAGCAGCGGCTTTATACAGGGGCTGCAGGCGGGAGCTCAGCGCTGATTGGTCCAGATCTGGTAGCGCGCGCACCGCAGCTGCTCAGCTATTGGACGAAAATGTTCAAAATGAAGCGCGAGACAGAGAACAGAACTTCTTTATTGTTATTCAGATGTACAGTGAGACGGCGCCGCCTACTACTGCACACATGCGGGGTGCACAGCTTCAGCAGCACTTTACACATATGAACAGTATTCAAAAAGATAAGATGTACGAACAAACCGGGAAAAATAAAAATACATTAGTGTTACATACATGTAGAGTGTGGGTTACTGCACAGTGCTTATGTGAAGTCTACAGAGGTCTTTGAGATGGGGGTGGGGGGCTAATTCAAATTTAACTCTAAACAACAGCAGGTAATAAACCAGTAAACCAAGAAAACAAAGCCATCCACAGCTTCAGTGCACTCATCAGCTCCTGTCATCAGCACCAGAATAAACTGGAAATATTTGCAGCACTGACTGGGAAATAATTCAGGTTTCAAAGTATCATTGAATCACTGCCTAGCTAATTATCAGATTGTATTTATTGACATAAGACTGAAACTCATGTTTCTAATGTTCTGACAATTCAACATGCATTTCCCCCTTCAGTGAGCCAACTGGGAGACCAGTATTTTCTGCCTGAACCGGCTCAGTCTCCATAATTTACTCTGCATGTGGAGGAACAGTTGAGCATGAAGCGTAAAGCTGAGTGTGCAGCCTGTGTGTCCCCGGCATAGTCTCTCACACTCTCACACACACACACACACACACACACACTCACACACACACACACACACACACACACACAGAACGAGGAGCTCGTAGCGGAGGCTGTGGTGGCTCTGAAAAGAGCCTTTGATGCACTCGGTGCGGGAGAAGCTTTTACTTCTTGGCCTTCTTTGGCGCAGTTTTCTTTGCGGGCTTCTTGGCGGCTTTGGGCTTTTTCGGAGCGGCCTTCTTAGCGGGGGACTTGGGCTTCTTGGCTGCCGCCTTGGGCTTCTTGGGAGCAGCCTTCTTGGGGCTCTTCTTCACCACTTTCTTCGCAGCCTTCTTGGCCGGAGATTTCTTCGGGGTGGCCACTTTCTTCACCGCGGGCTTCTTGGCTTTGGCGGGAGCCTTCTTCGCGGGCTTGGCAGCCTTCTTCTTCGCTGGTTTCGCGACTTTCGGTTCTTTCTTAGCAAGCTTGAAGGAGCCGGAAGCCCCGGTGCCCTTCACCTGACTGAGAATGCCTTTCTCCACCAGCTTGGCGACGGCGGTGTTGATACGTTTGTTGGCCTTGGGTACGTCCACATTTTTGGCGGTCAGGTACTTCTTTATGGCCGCCAGCGACGTCCCCTTGCGCTCCTTCGACTCTGTCACCGAGGCGACGATGAGCTTAGGGAGGCTGGGTCCGTCCTTCTTAGCCCGGGGAGCGGACTTCTTCTTGGGAGCCTTGGCCGGGGCTTTCGCCGGTGCAGCTGCGGGAGCTTCTTCTGCCATGTCTGCGCGTGAGCTTCGTACTGAGCATGTCGGAGCTTCGCGCGGGAGGCGGGACTTATCAAACACATGAGAACCATGGAGAGTGAAGCCAGCCCTCCGCTCTGCTGCCGCTACAATCGCGGCTTTTCTTGTGTTTTCTTCGCCGCGTTTCGGAGGTCAAACCGGCCCCAGATAAACGTTTGAAACCCCCGTTCCGAGGCAGCGGGGAGAAAACTCTCCGGTCTCCCGTCTGATCCTGTTTTTGTCCTTCGAGACTTCTTCCGTTAATTTCGGGAGGCTTCAAACCTCTCTGACACACCGCCTCTCGGAGCAGCTCGCAGCGAACTTTCTCCACATTTCTGCTCCTAAAGTGACCCAAAGCGGTTCGGATGAAATGTGATCTCGGTGCTCCGGTCAGCGAAGACCCGTGGGGACAGAGTCCCGGTGAAACAGCGGCAGTGCCGGGGATAGTTGGGTTCTAACGGAGGCAGATTTCGGTGGCGGTAAACACACGCAGGCTGCCGGTGACCGGGCGGATATAGAGTCACAGATGATCCGCTGGGAGAGACTTCCCTACATCCAGTCTGACTGTACACGCTGATGTGATATTATACTGTTATCTATAATATCACACATCAGCGGTTTCATTCTGGTGTTCAGTGTTAGACTGGAAACTGCAGGAAACTGTTTCTGTGTTTGCAGCGGAGCCCACAGCATTGAGAGACTTTAGCACCCAGGACCAGTTTATTCATGTTACATTTATGATCAGACATGTGCACAAAAGAGTTTTACTATTGCACAAAATTAAATGCTTTTGCAATTTAAGAAATTCTGTGGCAGAGTAGTTAGAGGCATCATCCATATGTAAATTAAAGTCACCTACCAAGATGATTTTATCAAAATGAATCATAACAGAGGAGAGGACAGGAGATTAGAGTTCATTCAGGGAAAGTTTGCAGGATTTGGGAGGTCGATAGATTAATAATTCAAAGGAGTTAAAAGAACCAGGATTAAATGGACACAGTTCAGATGGTCCTTATAAACCACTGCGACTCCCTCCTGACAACAGTCACCTGGTTTGAGTCTCAAGGAAGAAGAAAAAGTCTCATTTCTGAGCTGTGATAAAATGTTATGCATGAATGATTTATTAGATTAAAAAAAGGCAACAACTGCAGCAGAGATGGGCTCAAGAGGAATAGGTTTACATCACACAGAAATTAGATCACTGAGTTTGGTTTGATTTTATGAGATGTTTTCCATCTATGCCTTATAATTACTGGGACTGGTAAAGATGAGGCAGCTGACTGAAGAGCAGGTAGCAGTGAATAACTGGTTATGCACTTTAGCAGATGAAATACTGATGTTTAGAAAATATCAGTACCTGTCACAGAGTCGCAGATAACATGATTTTCCAGGACTCATGCTGTAGGGGTCGTACACAGTGGCCCCAACAAGGGGGGATGGCCATAGGGGGGCGCTGGCCACCCCTCTAACTCGTTTTGTTTGTCACCTTTCAGCCTCGGCTTGTGAGCACAGTTTTTCACTGCTAAAATTAATCAAAGCTACTCTAAGGCTACGTCCACACTAGCCTGGGTAGATTTGAAAACGGCGTTCTCGTCTGAAAACGCTCGGTGTCCACATTATCGTCTTCAGTTGTTTTCACAGAGCCGTGCGTCCACATTGAAACGGCCCAAAACGCTTACGTTCCAGTCCTGCGCAACAATGAGTGAGAATTAAAGAATTTGAAAAGCTATCTGGAGCATGTACAGACTGATATTATTTTTTTATGGCTGTCAAAGTTGAGAGCAATCAAAACAACTGCTGTGTAACGCCCTCCGCTGTCTTAGTTTAATTGGTCACATGACTGCATCACATGACTAAAATGCGTCGTCTGTGTTTTCGAGTGTCCACACTGCAACCGGACAGCTCCGTTTTGAAATGTATGTGTTTTCAAGAGCGTTTCCAAAACGTCTCAGTGTGGACGAAAACGCATTAGTGTGGACGTAGCCTAAGGAACCCAGTGCGTGACAATCCACTCATCAATTTGGGGTGTGAAGCAGTCAGGCCAGAAGGGCCAGAGCCATAAACCTCGATGGTTTTGTGGATGTTCTTGTCAAAAGACATGGCAGTAGATGGATAAAACAGTTTTGAATAAATGTGATGCCAGACGATTTTGTTCCGTAGCCGTTAGAGTCAGGGATGGTTTTGAAACACACGAAAGTCTCTGTGTGGTGTTTGACATGTAAAAGCTCTTATTTCCAATTAAAGAAGTACTGACCTATAGCTGTCTGACCTACGCTGCTTATCTAACATGACACACAGCGTTCATACAACCCGTAACGTTGCAAAAGTTACTAAAGAGGTAAAACATGTAAAGATTGTCTCTCTCCATGCACTCGTGTGCAAGCATGTTGTTCACATACACCACAGAGAGTGCAGTGCTGCATAATGACATCTGTCTGTCCTGCCCCTGGAGGGGGCACCACAGCACTGATGAAATTTCATAAATGAGCTGATTGGGGCACACAAGGCAACTGTACACATTAAAACCCCCATGAATAACTGCCCTCCACCTTAAACTATTGGCCAAAAAAAGAAAATAACACATTTTATTTTTATATGACAGTATTCAATACAATATTTTTTCTACTCTCTCTCAGTTTGTATTTTGTCATGTATGGCTGTGTTATCTCTGTGACCCCTTTGTTCTCTTATCTTTCCCCTCAAACCCGACCAGATGTGGCAGAGGACTGCCTCTCCTGAGCCCGGCTCTGTTGGAGGTCTCTCCCTGTTAAAATGAAGTCGTCGCTGAAAATGATTGGCTGTACGGGATTCAGACTTTTGGGTTTATCCTCTAGTATTCAGTCTGTACTTAACCATACAGGGTGGGTCATTTATATGGATACACCGTAATAACATGGGAATGGTTGGTGATATTAAAGTCCTGTTTGTGGCACATTAGTATATGTGAGGGGGCAAACTCCTCAAGATGGGTGGTGACCATGGTGGCTGTTTAGAAGTCGGCCATCTTGGATACAACTTTTGTTTTTTCAATAGGAAGAGGGCCATGTGACACATCACACTTATTGGTAATGTCACAAGAAAAACAATGGTGTGCTTGGTTTCAGGGTAACTTTATTCTTTATTCAGTTTTCTGCTCATTTAGGTTGAGAAAATTTAGCGCCAACCATGCCTTAACGTCTTCCAGACAATCAAACAGACCCATCAAACAGAGGATTCACAGATTTCCGTCTGTAAATCTGAGAGTCATCTGCGTAGCAATGAAACGAGATATATATATTTTTAAATTGAGCCCATCGGAAGCATGTAGATTAAAAAAAGGGCCGAGGATAGAGCCCTGGGGGACCCCACAAGAAAGCACGGTCCTTGGGGATAATGAGTCTCTGAGTTTAACAGAGAAGCTTCGATTAGATAGGTAGGATTTAAACCATTCCAAAATAATCCCTTTTATTCCAGTGTGTTGTTCCAGTCTGGAGAGCAGAAGGCTGCGATCTACTGTATCAAAAGCAGCACTGAGATCTAATAATATTAAGATGGCAGGACTGACATAATGAATTCATTAAATACACCATTAAATAATTAATTAAAATTGGAAATAATTAATTACATAAATATTTGTGACACATGTAATTAATTAATTATTGACATATTTAATTAATTAATAACACATTTAAATAATTATTGACAGTTTTAATTCATTATTTAATACTTTTTTTATTTAATTCATTTTGGCACTTTTGTCCCCTTCATGTCTCATCTTGAAATCATTTTATCTGTCAGCCTCACCCATCAAACTAAGTGGGCGGGGTCAACGCTGCCCATGCAGTTTCTCTAACATTTGATTGGTTGCTGTGCAAAGTAAGTCAAGACACTTATGTCGACTTGGGGCGGGTATCCCAGAATCCATTTCACATCACAGGCAGCAGTGATGGTGGTTGTAAAGTTTTAAAATACCCCGTGTTTCTGTCACCAGCTGAACTTTTAACAGTGTTTTAGTCGTGGCGTAATCGTCACGTCTGGGCAGGTTGTCAACAGAACATGTTTGTGCTCAGATGTTTTCAGAGACGTCACTCGCTCTGCTAACAGTCAGCTGACAGAGAGCACCGAGCTCACAGCCCCGGTGTTCCAGCTGAACTGTTTTTTTGTGTTTGTTTGTTTGTTTGGGGGGGGTACGTTAACCGGTTTGTTTACATATTCCACTCTCCGTGTTCCACATGTTGCATTCGCAGATTCTCGTTTTCACTGAACGATCGTCTCTTTCCGCCTGCTCTTGTGTCTCTGTGCTTCTGTAACATAAAGAACGAGCTGACGTGTTTCTCACGAAACCAGCGATCAGCTCAACAGACCCTCAGTTTACCTGCATCCTCCTCCTCACCTGTCAGCTGTTTAACACCTGCTGCTAATTCAAGAAACACGCCTACGTGACCTGGTGAAAGTCACAGTTTAACTGGGCAGCCGGTGCTCGATATAGCACAATGTCAGCGCATTTTTCTCCACAAGATAAGTAAATATAGTTTTTGACCAATTTTTGACCTCACGCATGCACTTGCGAAAGCCACTACCTGCTGTGGTTAGCTGTTGTAGGGCTGCTGGTACCTTACAGAGATTAGATATGACAGTTAATGGCAGCAGTTACACTTCTGTCTACTGAAAATACAGATTCTACACTTCAGGCTGCAGCAGCACGGCTAACACAAAATCTGTATTGTTTTTGTTTACCAGTTCAATTTAAAGAAGTTTCATTTATACAGCGACAAATCACAACAACAGTCGCCTCAAAGCACTTTATATTGTAAGGTAGACGATAATACAAAGAAAACTCCAAAAATCATATGACCCACCATGAGCAAGGGGAAACGCCTTTTTAACAGGAACAAACCTCCAGTATAACCAGGCTCAGGGAGGCGGGGCCATGTGCTATGACAAAAGTCATGGTGTGGAGGAGAGCCTGAAGAAAGTGGTCCAACATATCTGTTTAATATGCACATTGAAGGATGCTGCATTTCTAAGCTTTTCAGGGCCGAGTACAATAACCTCAGTTTGATCTGAATTAAGAAGCAGAAAGTTAGCGGCCATCCAGGTCTTTATGTCTTTAAGACATTCCTGCAGTTTAACTCATTGGTGTGTGTTATCTGGCTTCATGGACAGATAGAGCTGGGTGTCATCTGCATAGCAGTGTAAATGTATGCTATGTGTACTGATGATAGTCAGATTAATCACTTGAATTATTCTAATCTACTCTGAGCTCATGGTGATCGTGTTCTTATCTTTTAGGACAGATGTTGAGAAGAGAACAGGAACAAACAGGTCTGAAGATGCACTGTGTCCTGTGCTGAGTGGGAATCCAAGTCTCCTTCAGTCTTTACTCTAACACAGCGAAAACGAGCAGATGAAGCCCCCCCCCCTCACAAAAAAGCTCAATGAGAGCTGGAGAAAAGATGTGTCGACTGCATCTCGTCAACTGAACTCTCAGAAGTTTCTTAAAGTGAGGTGCAGAGCAGTTCTCTGCATCACTGCATGGTTTTGTCTTCCTGACAGTACTTTTTAAAATCACTGTCCTAGTGAACATCTGCTACTGTAAAAGCAACAAACAGCAAGAGCAGCAAACTATTGCTACACAATTTTGAGTTGATTCAGTGATTCAATGCTGCAACAAACCGGTTAGGAATCCTGTGCTGTTTAGGCTGCTGCTGCCCATCAGCTCCAATCAGCAGCATCTGATCATCTGATCAGTTTGCCACCAGCTATGTGGGGGACACAGCAAACATGTGGGGGACACAGCAAACATGTGGAAGAAGCTGCTCTGGTCAGATGAGACCAACATGCAAAACGCTATGTGTGGAAAACTAACACTGCACATCACTCTGAACACACCATCCCCACTGTCAGATATGGTGGTGGCAGCATCATGCTCTGGGGGGGCTTCTCTTCAGCAGGGACAGGGAAGCTGGTCAGAGTTGATGGGAAGATGGATGGAGCCAAATACAGGGCAATCTTGGAAGAAAAGACTTGAGACTGGGGCGGAGGTTCACCTTCCAGCAGGACAACGACCCTAAACATAAAGCCAGGAAACAATGGGATGGTTTAAAACAAAACATATCCATGTGTTAGAACGGCCCAGTCAAAGTCCAGATCTAAATCCAATCCAGAATCTGTGGCAAGATCTGAAAACTGCTGTTCACAAACGCTGCCCATCTAATCTGACTGAGTTGGAGCTGTTTCAAAGAAGAATGAGCAAAGATTTCAGTCTGTAGATGTGCAGAGGTCAGTAATTTGCACCAGAGGTACACTTCAACTGTGAGAGACAGAATGTGAAAAAAAAATCCATGAATCCACATGGTAGGATTTGTAAAGAATTTATTGGTAAATCAGGGTGGAAAATAAGTATTTGGTCAATAACAAAAATACAACTCAATACTTTGTAACATAACCTTTGTTGGCAATAACAGAGGTCAAACGTTTACTATAGGTCTTTACCAGGTTTGCACACACAGTAGCTGGTATTTTGGCCCATTCCTCCATGCAGATCTTCTCGAGAGCAGTGATGTTTTGGGGCTGTCGCCGAGCAACACGGACTTTCAACTCCCGCCACAGATTTTCTATGGGGTTGAGGTCTGGAGACTGGCTAGGCCACTCCAGGACTTTCAAATGCTTCTTACGGAGCCACTCCTTTGTTGCCCGGGCGGTGTGTTTTGGATCATTGTCATGTTGGAAGACCCAGCCTCGTTTCATCTTCAAAGTTCTCACTGATGGAAGGAGGTTTTGGCTCAAAATCTCACGATACATGGCCCCATTCATTCTGTCCTTAACACGGATCAGTCGTCCTGTCCCCTTGGCAGAAAAACAGCCCCATAGCATGATGTTTCCACCCCCATGCTTCACAGTAGGTATGGTGTTCTTGGGATGCAACTCAGTATTCTTCTTCCTCCAAACACGACGAGTTGAGTTTATACCAAAAAGTTCTACTTTGGTTTCATCTGACCACATGACATTCTCCCAATCCTCTGCTGTATCATCCATGTGCTCTCTGGCAAACTTCAGACGGGCCTGGACATGCACTGGCTTCAGCAGCGGAACACGTCTGGCACTGCGGGATTTGATTCCCTGCCGTTGTAGTGTGTTACTGATGGTGACCTTTGTTACTTTGGTCCCAGCTCTCTGCAGGTCATTCACCAGGTCCCCCCGTGTGGTTCTGGGATCTTTGCTCACCGTTCTCATGATCATTTTGACCCCACGGGATGAGATCTTGCGTGGAGCCCCAGATGGAGGGAGATTATCAGTGGTCTTGTATGTCTTCCATTTTCTGATGATTGCTCCCACAGTTGATTTTTTCACACCAAGCTGCTTGCCTATTGTAGATTCACTCTTCCCAGTCTGGTGCAGGTCTACAATACTTTTCCTGGTGTCCTTCGAAAGCTCTTTGGTCTTGGCCATGGCGGAGTTTGGAGTCTGACTGTTTGAGGCTGTGGACAGGTGTCTTTTATACAGATGATGAGTTCAAACAGGTGCCATTCATACAGGTAACGAGTGGGGGACAGAAAAGCTTCTTACAGAAGACGTTACAGGTCTGTGAGAGCCAGAGATTTTCCTTGTTTGAGGTGACCAAATACTTATTTTCCACCCTGATTTACCAATAAATTCTTTACAAATCCTACCATGTGGATTCATGGATTTTTTTTTTCACATTCTGTCTCTCACAGTTGAAGTGTACCTCTGGTCCAAATTACTGACCTCTGTCATCATTTTAGGTGGGGGAACTTGCACAATCGGTGGCTGACTAAATACTTTTTTGCCCCACTGTAAATGTCACTGACAGTTGCTAAAATATTGGAAAACCAAAATACTTACTGATGTCTTTCTGTCCAGCAGCAGGAGTGCTGGTCCCGAGCCTCAAAGACAGTAAGAAGCAAGCAGAGGGAGAAAAAACTGAAACTGATTTGATCCTTAATGGCTGTGCAATCATTGTAACATAGAGTTTGCTTATGTTGGTAAATAAAATCTAGATTTGACATTAATAGATGCCACAGATGTTCAACAGCTGCCACAAAGCATGAAAAAAATGGACGTCTCTGAAAACGCCGGAGCATTTTTGCAAATATGTGATGTCTTGATAAATCGAGCAGATACTTGAACTTTACACAGCTACATTCTTGCCGGAGTGAGGTGCAGATTTGTGCCGTTCACACTGTCACACCCTGATCGGATCGATGGGTCGCATAAAAATCGGATTTGATGCGCTTTCGCCTGCAGTGTGAACGCAGCCTCAGTCACCCAGATGGCCACAGATTCACTCTCAGATCAGTTTTTATTCAGTAAAAACTGTTTTTGCAGCAGATTTTGAGCATTTAAATGTCTCAGTAATTATTTAGCGAACACTGAATGTCCTGATGGGCTGTAACCTAACCCAGCCACAGCGGCACCACGAGCCAGTCTACTCTCAGTGCCGGATGTCAGGGGGGCATCCGAATCAAACATGCAGATCAAAATATTGGAGAGGTGACATTCAGTGTCCCGCTTGTGAGTCTGGATATCCCACAACCTAACACACAGTAATGTCATGATAGCAACTCAAACATTCAATTCAATTCAATTCAATTTTATTTATATAGCGCCAAATCACAACATAAGTCGCCTCAAGGCGCTTCATAGATACAGAGAAAAACCCAACAATCATATGACCCCCTATGAGCAGCACTTTGGTGACAGTGGGAAGGAAAAAAGTCCCTTTTAACAGGAAGAAACCTCCGGCAGAACCAGGCTCAGGGAGGGGCGGGGCCATCTGCTGCGACCGGTTGGGGTGAGAGAAGGAAGACAGGATAAAGACATGCTGTGGAAGAGAGACAGAGGTTAATAACAGATATGATTCAATGCAGAGAGGTCTGTTAATACATAGTGAGTGAGAAAGGTGACTGGAAAGGAAAAACCCAGTGCATCATGGGAATCCCCCGGCAGCCTACGTCTATTGCAGCATAACTAAGGGAGGATTCAGGGTCACCTGGTCCAGCCCTAACTATATGCTTTAGCAAAAAGGAAAGTTTGAAGCCTAATCTTGAAAGTAGAGATAGTGTCTGTCTCCTGAATCCAAACTGGAAGCTGGTTCCACAGAAGAGGGGCCTGAAAACTGAAGGCTCTGCCTCCCATTCTACTTTTAAATACATGGCCAAGAACTTTTCATTCTGACGATCTGCAGAATAATTTGGGCACAAAACAAATTTCACTGTTGAAAAACTTGCAGAATTGACTATAAACAGTGCAGATAGTGTGGATCCTCTAAACTAAGTCTGTGGGATCTTTGAATAACTGCAGACCAAACTGTGGTTGTTTGTATCTACTTACACAGCATGTCTCGTAGAATTGGATGATGCCGTCATCCACACCTCCTGCATCGCTCCCTCGCTCACCTGGACACCGCTGGGAGCACTGTGAGAATCATGTTCTTTGATTTCTCCAGTGACTCCAACACCATTCTGCCCACAGCCCTGAAGGACAAGCTGGAGAACTCTGGAGTGGACCAGAAACTCCCTGAAAAGCCTTCAGCTAATCCAAAATGCTGCAGCAAGAGTCCTGACAGGGACTAGAAAGAGAGAGCAGATTTCTCCTGTTTTGGCTTCCTGTTAAATCCAGGATTCAAAATCCTGCTCCTCACATACAAGGTCTTAAATAATCAGGCCCCATCTTATCTTAATGACCTTGTAGTACCATATCACCCTATTAGAGCACTTGGCTCTCGCTCTGCAGGCCTACTTGTTGTTCCTAGAGTATTTAAAAGTAGAATGGGAGGCAGAGCCTTCAGTTTTCAGGCCCCTCTTCTGTGGAACCAGCTTCCAGTTTGGATTCAGGAGACAGACACTATCTCTACTTTCAAGATTAGGCTTCAAACTTTCCTTTTTGCTAAAGCATATAGTTAGGGCTGGACCAGGTGACCCTGAATCCTCCCGTAGTTGACATCTAACAAGGACAGCTTGCCGCCCTGCCAGTCGACTCCACGCTTCTCCGTGGCCGATGAACGTAGAAAGCGGACATGTATCGCCCTGGGAGGCTCGTTAAATTCTGGCATTGTTATATTTTAAATTTCAAATTCTCTTCCAGAAAGCTCAAGTGCTTTGGCCAGAATCTCCATCACATATTTATCACGTTCCCCGATGCCTCCACATCTTCTTTAGGTCCAGTAATCCGTACGTTGTTTCTCCTACTACGGTTTTCAAGGTCCTCCACTCGTGACCACAACGCCTCCAACCTTTTCTGAAATTTGTCCACTTTTGGCTCGGTGAGCACGCTGGCATCTTCCATGTCTGATATACGTTTATATCTTCCACTGAATCTTTTAGTTCTTCAGTCGCTTCTTTAACAGTGGTGACGTCTTTTGCTACGACCTGAAGAGTAGCATTCATTTTCTTAATGTCCTCAAAGATGTCCTTTTTGCTCTCGCTCCCCGTACCTTCCTCCGCTGCTGCCGGAGGGGCGACATCAGGTGCAGGTGTGTTTTCGGGCGGCTTCGAAACGAGGCTAATGCTAGCTTGCTTCTGGTAGCTCCCTTGAAAAAATTAGCTTTGTTATTACCTGCCATTTTTCAAAGGCTGTAATCCTTGAAAAACCTCAAAGTCGAGAAAGGGCGTCCACTTTATGACTACAACCAAAGTGTGTTTCCAAATTCAGAACATTAATCAACAGAAAGGAACGGTTGTGACCAGCTCCCGATACTCTGTTTCAGATCTGCTGAGAACACAACTCAAGACAGACTTCAACAACTTTTTTATCCTGTGTAAAAAGGGTAATAAGCTCAGCGCCAAAGCCAACTGCCGAGTCGAGGGGCCGTCCCTCCATCTGTCACTTTCATAAGTTCCTCATTCAGCTCCTACTTTTCCTGTTATTCAGTGCTCTGTCTTCCTGTACCCTTCATACACAGTTTTGATCCAAACATCTCCTTCCTTTAACACGCTCATCTCTCCTTTTACGGTGCTTTGGTTCTGTTCACTACGCTTGTCTCCTGTAAGTGTGAGTGGTTATATAAAGCCTTCACGTACAACAAGTTCATCACCTGGTTCTGCTTTTTGTCTATAATTACCCAGATGTACCAAACTGGGGTTAATGCTGCCCTTTTGCACCCTTTCCTTTAATACTTTTTCTGCTGCAGTTACAGGGACCTGCTCGCAGTACAATATGTCGCGAAATCGACCAATGCAGAGCAGTGAGACAAACCACGGAGGCCCCAGAAAAGTGCAATCAAACGATGAGTTTATTAACAGCCAGAAGAAAACATCAACATATGTCTCCTGACCAAAATACATGTTGTGGACACAGCAGCGGGGTACACGCCCCCCCATGGCGTCAATGACAGATCAAAATAGGTTCCAGACATTAGTCACAGTTAATCGTACATCTTGTACATCTTTAATAGCTAAAAGCAGACATAGAACTTCTCTTTTCTATAACACCTTCCATACAAGGTAATAAACTTCAAGCCCTCAGGGTCTCTGGGGCTAATTATTGACTCTGGTCATCTGTTGCCAAGTAGAGTAAAATATAGTGAGACACCAAATGAGTTAAGGCCTCAGGCCTGACGCATTCCTAGATTATATGTATTATATGTACTGTAAGCATGCATTGAAGTTATCCTTCTATGTTCTAGTTTCCCTCAGCATGTATCACCTGGACAGTCACGCCAGTGAAGCTTAAGACCCTTAATGAACCGAACATCAACTC